>NC_140998.1:157646274-157933122 GCF_052327205.1 Somniosus microcephalus
TCAGCATGGTTTTATGAAGGGGAAGTCATGTTTGACAAATTTGCTGGAGTTCTTTGAGGAAGTAACATATAGGGTGGATAAAGGGGAACCAGTGGACGTAGTGTATTTAGACTTCCAAAAGGCATTTGACAAGGTGCCACACAAAAGATTATTGCTTAAGATAAAAAATCACGGGATTGGGGGTAATATTCTGGCATGGATAGAGGATTGGCTATCTAACAGAAGGCAGAGAGTTGGGATAAATGGTTCATTCTCAGACTGGCAATCAGTAACTAGTGGTGTTCCGCAGGGGTCAGTGCTGGGTCCCCAACTCTTTACAATCTATATTAATGATTTGGAGGGGACCGAGTGTAACATATCAAAGTTTGCAGATGATACTAAGATGGGAGGGAAAGTAGTGAGTGAGGAGGACATAAAAAACCTGCAAGGGGACATAGACAGGCTAAGTAAGTGGGCAGAGATTTGGCAGATGGAATACAATACTGGAAAGTGTGAGGTTATGCACTTTGGCAGGAAAAATCGTAGAGCAAGTTATTATCTTAATGGCAAGAAACTGGAAAGTACTGAAGTACAAAGGGATCTGGGGGTCCTGGTGCACGAAACTCAAAAGGTTAGTATGCAGGTGCAGCAAGTGATTAAGAAGGCCAATGGAATGTTGGCTTTCATTGCTAGCGGGATAGAATATAAAAATAGGGAGGTATTGCTTCAGTTGTACAAGGTATTGGTGAGACCGCACCTGGAATACTGCATACAGTTTTGGTGTCCATACTTAAGAAAAGACATACTTGCTCTCGAGTCAGTACAAAGAAGGTTCACTCGGTTAATCCCGGGGATGAGGGGATGGACATATGAGGAGAGGTTGAGTAGATTGGGACTCTACTCATTGGAGTTCAGAAGAATGAGAGGCGATCTTATTGAAACATATAAGATTGTGAAGGGGTTGGATCATGTGGATGCGGGGAGGATGTTCCCGATGATGGGTGAAACTAGAACTAGGGGGCATAGTCTTAGAATAAGGGGCTGCTCTTTCAAAACTGAGATGAGGAGGAACTACTTCACTCAGAGGGTGGTAGGTCCATGGAATATGCTGCCCCAAAAAGCTGTAGAAGCTACATCATTACATACATTTAAAACAGAAATAGAGAAGTAAAGGGAATTAAGGGTTACGGGGAGCGGGCAGGAATTTGGACATGAGTCTAGGTTCAGATCGGTCATGGCCCTGTGGGTAGCGGAGCGGGCCCAGGGGCCGTGTAGCCTGATCCTGCTCCTATTTCGTGTGTCTAATTCTGTTAGATTCAGGGGATGGGTTCTGTGATAGTAGATTGGCGGTTAGGATCAGATCAGCCATGATCTTATTGAATGGCGGAGCAGGCTCGAGGGGGCCGATTGGTCTACTCCTACTCCTAATTTCTTATGTTCTTATGTTCTTATGGAACAAGAGGCATCAGGTCTGATGAATGAGGACCGTGCTTGACGGTGGTTCGAGGTTTGTTCTGCAGGCTGTGGGTTGGGAACTAGGAGCAGAAGCTGAGCTAGAGGTGGCACAACAATCAAGTTAAGAGTACAACATTTATGAGTTGCTTCAAGCAAGTTGTGTCCTTCATTCACCATAGTAGTGAGCTTCAACTTAACATGCTTTGGAAAGACTTTGGTTTGCTTCCAGAGTTTTAGGAATACCTTAGTAATTGTTTTTATTGACAGCTGTGCCTTCAGCTGCCTGGTGCCCCATGCTCTGGAATTCTGTCCCTAAACCCCTCCACTTCTCTCTCCTCCTTTAAGAACCCCCTTAAAACTCTCCTTTTTACCCCTCTGAAAATCTCCTTTAAAAAAAATGTATGCCTCTGTGAAGCACTTTGGGATATTTTTCTATATTAAAGGCGCTATATAAATGCAAATTCCTTGTTTCTAATCTGCCTATCTTTGATATTAGTAAATGTCTTGTGTACAGCGTAATAGGCACATTAAATCTGTCTGCAGCAGAAAAACAGATCAAGTGTCAAACATTTTGATTGGCCTTATAATGAAGAGTGCCTGCCAGTTCACGGTCTAAGTCACTGGAGCCTCGGTGATGCCAGAAGCCTTGCTAGAGCACTGCTACATCAGTGGGCAACAAGTCCTCTCAGTGAATAGTCATCCTATGCTGTGTCAGCCATGGCTCAGTTGGTAGCACTCTTGCCTCTTGAGTCAGAAGGTTGTGGGTTCAAGTTCCACTCCAGAGACTTGAGAATAAAATCTAGGCTGACACTCCAGTGCAGTGCTGAGGGAGTGCTACACTGTCAGAGGTGCTGTCTTTCAGATGAGACATTGAACAGAGGCTCCCGTCTGTCCTATACGGTGGCGTAAAAGATCCCATGGCACTATTTTGAAGAAGAGCAAGGGAGTTCTCCCCAGTTTCCTGGCCAACATTTATCCCTCAACCAATGTCACAAAAAACGATTATCTGATCATAATCACATTGCTGTTTGTGGGAGCTTGCTGTGCGCAAATTGGTTGCTGCGTTTCCTACATTACAACAGTGTCTACACTTCAGAAGTACTGAGGTTGTGAAATGTGCTGTATAAATGCAAGTCTTTCTTTCTGTGGAAACTAAGGGAGAGAAAAGATAATGTTAAATGGACAAAAGTACATGCGTGGTAAGAAAATACGACCAATCCACCCATGTTAGGTAGGGCAACAAAAAGTGTACGATGTGCATGTAGGAATTTTCCAGCCAGTGGGATCGGCCCTGGATGATTTGGAGATTGGGCGGGGATCTATTTTGCCGGATCTCTGCTCCAGTCATCTTGTGTGCTAGTTTCCAGAAGGCCTAAAGTACTCTTGCATCAGAACTTCATTTAAATGCTGAATTTAATGGTAATGAGATGCAAATTATTATTCCTTGTGGAATTCTTCCCAAAAGTATGCCATGCACTCTGCTCACCAATTTAAAATGGGCGATAAAGACCAATTCCATTATGGCCTTTCAGGAAATGAGACTTAAAGCTATGTCGCTGGATTTTTGTTTGCTACAATCTAAATTCTGAATAGGGGAGTTTCAATGAGTGTGAGGATGAGAGGAGGAAGAAGAGGACTAAAGAAGGGATGGGATGCAAGACGGGTCTGTTTGCACCAGAGGCACACTGCCTCGACACACCCACACACACCTGGGAACGTCTGAGGGCAGCTGTCTTGACAGGCTGTGCTTCACCAGGGAGGCCAGAGTTTTATTTAGTACAGTTAACAGGTTAGATTGCTAACAGTCTTACCATCTACAGCAATAGCTACAATAAAAACGAGATTACCCGCTACTCTGGTGAGAGAGTAACCCTTGCCTCTTCCTAGTGTTCCTCCTTCATTCTGAACAATGAATTCTATCTTTCTCCCAGTTTAGCACTTGTCAGTGTCAGTTGTGTCTCAGTGGGTAGCACTCTCGCCTGAGTCAGCAGGTTGTGGGTTCCAGACCCACTCCAGGGACTTGAGTACAAAATTCTAGGCTGATACTCCAGTACAGTGCTGAGGGAGTGCTGCACTGTCGGAGGTGCCATCTTTCAGATGAGACATTGAACAGAGGCTCCCGTCTGTCCTATACGGTGGCGTAAAAGATCCCATGGCACTATTTTGAAGAAGAGCAAGGGAGTTCTCCCCAGTTTCCTGGCCAACATTTATCCCTCAACCAATGTCACAAAAAACGATTATCTGATCATAATCACATTGCTGTTTGTGGGAGCTTGCTGTGCGCAAATTGGTTGCTGCGTTTCCTACATTACAACAGTGTCTACACTTCAGAAGTACTGAGGTTGTGAAATGTGCTGTATAAATGCAAGTCTTTCTTTCTGTGGAAACTAAGGGAGAGAAAAGATAATGTTAAATGGACAAAAGTACATGCGTGGTAAGAAAATACGACCAATCCACCCATGTTAGGTAGGGCAACAAAAAGTGTACGATGTGCATGTAGGAATTTTCCAGCCAGTGGGATCGGCCCTGGATGATTTGGAGATTGGGCGGGGATCTATTTTGCCGGATCTCTGCTCCAGTCATCTTGTGTGCTAGTTTCCAGAAGGCCTAAAGTACTCTTGCATCAGAACTTCATTTAAATGCTGAATTTAATGGTAATGAGATGCAAATTATTATTCCTTGTGGAATTCTTCCCAAAAGTATGCCATGCACTCTGCTCACCAATTTAAAATGGGCGATAAAGACCAATTCCATTATGGCCTTTCAGGAAATGAGACTTAAAGCTATGTCGCTGGATTTTTGTTTGCTACAATCTAAATTCTGAATAGGGGAGTTTCAATGAGTGTGAGGATGAGAGGAGGAAGAAGAGGACTAAAGAAGGGATGGGATGCAAGACGGGTCTGTTTGCACCAGAGGCACACTGCCTCGACACACCCACACACACCTGGGAACGTCTGAGGGCAGCTGTCTTGACAGGCTGTGCTTCACCAGGGAGGCCAGAGTTTTATTTAGTACAGTTAACAGGTTAGATTGCTAACAGTCTTACCATCTACAGCAATAGCTACAATAAAAACGAGATTACCCGCTACTCTGGTGAGAGAGTAACCCTTGCCTCTTCCTAGTGTTCCTCCTTCATTCTGAACAATGAATTCTATCTTTCTCCCAGTTTAGCACTTGTCAGTGTCAGTTGTGTCTCAGTGGGTAGCACTCTCGCCTGAGTCAGCAGGTTGTGGGTTCCAGACCCACTCCAGGGACTTGAGTACAAAATTCTAGGCTGATACTCCAGTACAGTGCTGAGGGAGTGCTGCACTGTCGGAGGTGCCATCTTTCGGATGAGACGCTAAACTGAGGCTCGTCTGCTCTCTCGGGTGGACGTGAAAGATCCCGTGGCGCTATTTCGTTGAAGAGCAGGGGAGTTATCGCCAGTGTCTTGGTCAATATTTATCCCTCAATCAACATCACCAAAAAACAGATTATCTGGTCATTATCACATTGCTGTTTTGTGGGAGCTTACTGTGCGCAAATTGGCTGCCGCGTTTCCTACATTACAACAGTGACTACACTCCAAAAAGTACTTCATTGGCTGTAAAGCGCTTTGAGACGTCCGGTGGTCATGACAGGTGCTATATAAATGCAAATTTCTTTCCCTTCTTGCCGTGTGGTCTGGTCACCCTGTGGTCCTGGTCGTAGCTCCATTATCAAGTCTTTCTTGTGTTCATTTTACTTTGCATGCAAACCCACTTAATTAATACTAGCTGGGGGAGCCCGGCTTTGCCAGGGCTGTTTTAATCGAGTGCGAGGCCTTTGGGGCCTCTCTGTGTCCCTCTGTGAATCTGCGGCCGGGGCAACATTTTAAATCGAGTCCCAGGCTTTTGGGCCCTGTCTGTGTCCCTCTCTGCAATCTGCTGCCGGGCAACATTTCTACCTTTTATACCTTGAAGATGAAAGTCTGAAAGTACTTATAAAACGTTTTGGTAAATCTTATGTTATTTTTTAAAAGAGATACTAACTTTTTCAAAGCTGGATGATCAAAGTAGTTTGAGCTGGAAGCAGTGAAACAATGGCTGCCACATCCCTGAGATGAAAACTATTAGTCCGCCCACAGACGCAGCGATTGTGCCAACCATCAGGCCGACTGAACAGTAGGATTGGTCCAACCGTGCCGGCACAGGATTGGTCGACCTTGACGTCAGTCAATCAATGCTACTTAGCAGATAATGAGTTTAATTTTGAAGGTTTTTTGCATAACGCGCGACAAATTTTTGCCCGGCCGAACGTAAATACGCTTCGGATGGTTCTGGAATCGTCAGCTTTCTTTTCGACGTAACGCACGTGTAGGTACGCTCTATAACTTTCGAGTTAATTCAAGACAGACAGACAGATGGAATGACAGACAGAAGTATCCTTTTATATAGAGATAGCTGAAGTGCCCCGGCCGGTGCCGAGGCTTTTTCGAGGGCATGTGTTGTTGGAAGAGAGAGAGAGAGAGCGACTGGGGGGGGGGAGGGAGGGGAGGGAGGGAGGAGGGTGGGGGGGAAGGGAGGGCTGGGGGGGGGGGGCGGGGGGGGGGAAGGGAGGGCGGGGGGGGAAGGGGGGGGAGGGGGGAGGCGAGGGGGGAGGCGAGGGGGAGGGGAAGGGCGGAGGGGGGGGCCTAGGCGGGGGCGCGGGGGGGGGAGGGCGGCCAGGCCCCCCCCCGAGGGTCGCGCCCCCCCCCCGAGGGTCGCGGCCCCCCCCCCCCCGAGGGTCGCGGCCCCCCCCCCCCGAGGGTTGCGCCCCCCCTCCCGAGGTGAAGACCGCCGATTGCGGCTGTGCGAGACGGCCAGGGGGTCGCTTGACGCTCAGCAAGCCCCGCCCCCCGGCCGAGCCAGAGAGAGACGCCGCGTCTCAGCTCCTGCTGCGCGCACACCCTAGCGGCGCTGGGCTGAGGCTCGGCCCTCCAGCCTTCGAGTGGGGCCGGGAGGTGCCTAGCTCGGGCGTGGGTGCGAAGGAGAAGCCGAGGCTTCGAGGCCTACCTGGAAAAACGGGGAAAGGCAGGAAAATTAATGAGATTAGATAAGTTAATTTGTTTCTTAAATCATTTTTTTTAAAACAATATGTGTTTTAAAGCAACGTTTTTTTTAAAGACGCAGAAAGCGGGAAAAAGAAAGGAAAAGTTTGGAATCAAGATGCGGCGACTCACCTCCGGTTCAGAACGATAAGGCCCGGCCACACACGCACCGATTGGCCCGGCGGCACACGCCAGCAACCCGGCGTACGATTGGTCGAGCTCGAGGTCACTCTGTCGCTAATGAGCGGATAATGAGATGCTAATGAGCGGAACGTTGAAGGTTTTTGTGATACCGCGGGCGCGATTTTAGCCCGCCGAAACGTAAATACGCTTAAACCACCTCGGAAGCGTAAGCTTCTTTGGAGGTAACGTGCGCGTAGGTACGCCCTGTAACTTTCGAGCGCATAGCCCGCCAGACGCACAGGCAATGACAGACAGAATGACAGATAGACAGAATGACAGAAGTACCGATTTATATATATAGATAGATAGATAGATGAAAACTCGCCTTTGGATTGTGTGAAGATCTTAATCTCGCCCATCTGCCTTTACTTCCTTTGATCAATAACCCTCATGCTGTGATCAAATGGTCCTGTTATCAGTACCTCACACAGTTTGCTGTTATATCACCCAAAACTCACTCCAGCCTCAGAATCACCCAGAACTTATTCTAGCTTAGTGTTGTAGTACCTAAAATGTATTAACCCCATGTTTCAATTCTGCCATTACCACCCTGCTTGCTTTAATGTCATACTTTAAAAATGTAATGCTATCATTACCCTGCTTCCTTACGCAAATTATTAGTATAATTTGTTCCTGGATTCTAATCTTGTCCTGAATATGACCTCTTAGAACCTGCTTATAATGCAGATTTTTAGTTTTAATATATGTACCTTTCTTTAAGTCAGAAGGTTGTGTGTGGGTTCAAGACCCACTCCAGGGACTTGAGTACAAAATTCTAGGATGACACTCCAGTGCAGTGCCGAGAGAGTGCTGCACTGTCGGAGTTGCCATCTTTCGGATGAGACCTAAACCGAGGCTTGTCTGCTCTCGGGTGGACATGAAAGATCCCAAATATTGAGAAATGTTTCATAAAATTTTTAGAACGATTGGGGTTTTCTCCACCTGGCCTACCACTGTCTACACAGAGCTATACCATTCACTGGAATCTGACCTGCAGATAACATTGACCAAAGTGATGACATTTTTATGCCTCTGGCTTTTTCCAAGCTTTCTCGGGGGCCATCAGTCAATCTGCAGTGTAGAGACGCAGCAAGCAGATCACTGACGTATTGTTTTCCAGGGCAAGCACAGTCACCAGTTTCCCCATGGAAAAGCGGCAGCTGAATGATGTCCAGGGTTTTATTGATGGCACCTCTCTGGGCACGCCGGCTCTTAAACAGAATGCCATGACATTCATAAATAGCAAGGATTCCTCTCCATCAGTGTTAGGGAATAAGTGACTAGAAGCACAATCGTTGCTGGATCAATATCTTGGAATTCCCTACCTAACACCATTGTTGGGAGCACTATCGCCTCACGGGACTTCAGCGGTTTAAGGAGAAGGTCTACCACCACCTTCTCGGGGAAACTAGGAGCGGGCAATAAATTCTGTCTTTGCCAGCGAAGCCTACACCCACATCCTGAGAATCAACAATAAATTATGTCGGTCAGTTCTCGCTTCCCAGGCAGCAGTCATGATTCCTTTACCTTAATACAGGAAACTATTTTTTATCCGGCACCGATGGGACCGGCGTTGTTCCGGTTGATCAAAAAGTCCTGATTACAGAGAGGTATACTTACCAAGGTACGAGAGCCCCGTACACGGCCACAGGTGCAGGAGCCCCGGTTACACGGCACTTGTGCAGGAGTCCCGGTTACACGGCCACAGATCCAGGAGTCCCTGTTGCACGGCCACAGGTGCAGGAACCCCGGTTACACGGCCACTAATATATAGTAAAATTTAGCTGAACCTACTCCTGAATTTTGCGGGTTAAGAGAGATTTTCGGATATTTAGGTGCCGGTTAAAAGTGAGTTTCCTGTACAATCTTTGTACTTGGGCAACACCTCAATTAAAAAAAAAAAATCTCGTCCTTGTTTTCAAATCCCTCCATGGCCTTGTCCCTCACTATTGCTGTAACCTCCTCCAGCCCCACAACCCTCCAGGATCTCTGCGCGCCTCTAATTCTGACCTCTTGAGCATCCCGGATTATATTCGCTCAACCATTGGTGGCCGTGCCTTGAGCTGCCAAGGCCCTGAGCTCTGGAATTCCCTCCCTAAACCTCTCCACCTCTCTCTTCTCCTTTAAGATGCTCTTTAAAACCTACCTCTTTGATCAAGCTTTTGGTCATCTGCCCTAATATCTCCTCGTGTGGCTCGGTGTCAAATTTTGTTTTATAACACGCCTGTGAAGTGCCTTGGGATGTTTTACTATGTTAAAGGCGCTACATAAATACAAGTAGCTGAAATTTTTAAGTCAACCTGAGAAGTTTAATGTCTCATCAGAAAGATGGCACCTCCGACAGTGCGGCACTCCCTCAGTACTGCACTGGAGTGTCAGCCTGGATTTGTGTTCAAGTCTCTGGAACAGGACATGAACCCAGGGCCTTCTGACTCAGAGGCGCGAGTGCTACTCCTGAGCCACGGCTGATAAATTACTAATTCTTATGACGGTCTGATTAGCAGTTTGTGCTTTTCATGAGTTTCATTCTAATGATGAATATTTGCAACCCTATTGCTTACTCTCCGCTGAGTAGCCTGTTCGATGCAAAGTATTACGTAGTATTTACAGCACAGAAACAGGCCAATCAGCCCAACTGGTCCGTGCCAGTGTTTATGCTCCACACGAGCCTCCTCCCACCCTACTTTATCTAACCCCCATCAACATGTCCTATTATTTTCTCCCTCATGTGTTTAGTTAGCTTCCCCTTAAATGCATCTATACTATTTGCCTCAACTACTCCCTGTGGTAGTGAGTTCCACATTCTCACCACTCTCTGGGTAAAGAAGTTTCTCCTGAATTCCTTATTGGATTTATTAGTGACTATCTTATATTCATGGCCCCTAGTTCTGGTCTCCCCTGCAAGTGGAAACATCTTCTCTATGTCTTCCCCATCATAATCCTAAAGATCTCTATCAGGTCACCCGTCAATCATTTTTCTAGAGAAAAGAGCCCAATCTGTTCAATCTTTCCTGATAGTTATAACCTCTCGGTTCTGATATCATTCTAGTGAATTTTTTTTTGCCCTTTCTGTAGTGCCTCTATATCCTTTTTATAATATGGAGATCAGAACTGTCCACTACTCCAGGTGTGGTCTAACCAGGGTTCTATATAAGTTTAACGTAACTTCTCTGCTTTTCAATTCTATCCCTCTAGAAATGAACCTCTGCATTGTTTGCTTTTTTTATGGCCTTATTAATCTGCGTTGCTACTTTTAGTGATTTGTGTATCTGTACCCCCAGATCCCTCTACTCCTCTTCCCCATTATTTTCCCAGGAGTATGTAGCCTCCTTATTCTTTCTTTCAAAATGTACTACCTCACACTTATCTACATTGAAGTTCATTTGCCAAGTTTATTAATGTTTTCCAGTATTTTGTCGCAGTCCTACTCTGTATTAACTAACTACAGCCCCCAATTTGGTGTCATCCGCAAATTTTGAAATTGTACTTCCGATTCCCAAGTCCAAATTGTTTACGTAAATGGTGAACAACAGTGATCCTTGTGGAATACCACTTCCCACCTTTTGTTGGTCTGAATAACTACCTTTAACCCCTACCCTCTGTTTTCTGTTTTGTAGCCAGCTTGCTATCCATTCTTGTTCCCTGACTCCGCGTGTTCTGACCTTAGTCATGAGCAATGTTTCCTGTAAGCGTGGCCTCACAGCACTCCAGAGAACCTGCGCAGCCGGCCTTTCAATACAAAAACTGCACATATGCGGTATTTTGAATGGCCCACGCAGCCGCGGCGGCAAGCAAAATTATTGGAAACCTTGGTCATGAGTCTACTATGTGGTACCTTATCGAAGGTCTTTTGAAATCCAAATATATGATGTCTACTGCATTACCCTTATCTACTCTATCTGTTACTTCTTCAAGAATTCAAGGGTGGTCAAGCATGATCTTCCCTTTTGAAATCCGCGCTGACTACTCTTTATTATGTTTTCAAATTCTAGATGTCTTTCTATTACATCTAAGGATGCCATTATCTTTCCTACCAGCAGCATTAAGCTAATTGGTCTGTAGTTCCCTGGACTTTATCTCTCTTTTAAAAATATAAGAATCACATTCGCTGTCCACCAGCCCTCTGCCATTCTTCTCTTTTCTAATTAATTTTTATATATAGGTAGCCACATGCTAGTCAGAGTAGAAATAGAAGGATACTTCAGATGAATACGTGGCTAGAGGAATGGTGCCAGGGGGAGGGATTCAAGTTCCTGGGACATTGGAACCGGTTCTGGGGGAGGTGGGACCAGTTCAAACCGGACGGTCTGCACCTGGGCAGGGCTGGAACCGATGTCCCAGGAGGAGTGTTTGCTAGTGCTGTGGGGGAGGGTTTAAACTAAAATGGAAGGGGGTTGGGAACCTGAGCAGGGAGACAGAGGAAAGGGAAACAAGGATAAAAGCAAAAGATAGGAAGGAGAAAAACAAAAGTGGCAGTCAGAGAAATCAACGGTTTAAATCAAACGTAGCCACAGTAAATAATAATTCTAATAGGTCTAAGAGCGTTAAAAAAACAAGCCTGAAGGCTTTGTGTCTTAATGCGAGGAGCATTTGTAATAAGGTGGATGAATTGGCTGCGCAAATAGAGGTAAACGAATATGATTTGGTTGGGATTACGGAAACGTGGCTCAAGGATGGCCAAGACTGGGAACTCAACATCCAGGGGTATTCGATATTCAGGAAAGATAGGCAAAAAGGAAAGGGAGGAGGGGTAGCATTACTGGTTAAAGAAGGGATTAACACAATTGTAATGAAGGATATTAGCTCTGATGATGTGGAATGTGTATGGGTAGAATTGAGAAATACTAAGGGGAAAAAAACATTAGTGGGCGTGGTATATAGACCTCCAAGCAGTAAGGCGGAGGTTGGGGATGGCATTAAAAGGGAAATTAAAGAAGCGTGCAATAAGGGCACAGCAGTCATCATGAGTGACTTTAATCTACATATAGATTGAGCTAACCAAATTAGTAACAATACTGTGGAGGAGGAATTCCTGGAGTGTTTACGGGATGGTTTCCTGGACCAATATGTCGAGGAACCAACCAGAGATCAGGCCATCTTAGACTGGGTATTATGTAACGAGAAAGGATTAATTAGCAATCTTGTTGTACGAGGCCCCTTGGGTCGGAGCGATCATAATATGATCGAATTCTTCATTAAGATGGAGAATGAAGTAGTTGACTCAGAAACTAGGGTCCTCAATTTAAATAAAGGAAACTACGATGGTCTGAGGAGCGAGTTGGGTAGGATTGGTTGGGGAATGGCACTCAAAGGGTTGACGGTGGATAGGCAATGGCAAACATTCAAAGACCGAATGGATGAACTATAGAAGTTGTTCATCCCAGTTTGGCATAAAAATAAAAACAAAAAAGGTGACTCAACCATGGCTAACAAGGGAAATTAGGGATAGCATAAGATCCAAGGAGAGGACATACAAATTGGCCAGAAAAAGCAATAATCCTGAGGATTGGGAGCAGTTTAGGATTCAACAAAGGAGGACAAAGGGATTGATTAAGAAAGGGAAAATAGAATATGAGAGTAAGCTAGCAGGGAACATAAAAACTGACTGTAAAAGCTTTTATAGATATGTAAAGAGAAAAAGATTGGTGAAGTCTAGCGTAGGTCCCTTGCAGTCAGAATCGGGGGAATTTATAATGGGGAGCAAAGAAATGGCAGACCAACTAAATACATATTTTAGTTCTGTCTTCACAAAGGAGGACACAAATAACCTCCCAGAAATACCGCGGAACATAGGGTCTGATGAAAGGGTGGAACTGAAAGAAATCAGTATTTGTAGGGAAATGGTGTTAGGAAAATTGATGGGACTGAAGGCCGATAAATCCCCAGGGTACTTAAGGAAGTGGCCCCAGAAATAGTAGATGCATTGCTGGTCATCTTCCAGAACTCGATAGACTCTGGAACAGTACCCATGGATTGGAGGGTAGCTAATGTTACCCCACCATTCAAAAAAGGTGGCAGAGAAAAAGCAGGGAATTATAGACCGGTAAGCCTGACATCGGTAGTGGGGAAAATGCTAGAGTCCATTATAAAAGATGTAATAGCAGAGCACTTGGAAAGCAGTGACAGGATCGGACAAAGTCAACATGGATTTACAAAAGGTAAATTATGCTTGACTAATCTACTGGAATTTTTTGAGGATGTAACTGGTAAAATAGATAAGGGAGAACCAGTGGATGTGGTGTATTTGGACTTTCAGAAGGCTTTCAATAAGGTCCCGCATAAGAGGTTAGCGTGCAAAATTAAGGCACATGGGATTGGGGGCAAGGTATTGACTTGGATAGAAAACTGGTTGGCGGACAGAAAGCAAAGAGTTGGAATAAACGGGTCGTTTTCCAAGTGGCAGGCAGTGACTAGTGGGGTACCGCAAGGATCGGTCCCAGGACCCCAGCTGTTCACAATATATATTAATGATCTGGATGAGGGAATTGGATGTAATATCTCCAAATTTGCAGACGACACAAAGCTGGGTGGGAGGGTATGCTGTGAGGAGGATGTCGTGAAACTCCAGTATGATTTGGACAGGTTGGGTGATTGGGCAGAAACATGGCAAATGCACTATAATGTGGATAAATGTGAGGTTATCCACTTTGGTGGCAAAAACAGGAAGGCAGATTATTATTTGAATGGCAATAGATTGGGAGAAGGGGAAGTGCAAAGAGACCTGGGTGTTCTTGTGCACCAGTCGCTGAAGGTAAGCATGCAGGTGCAGCAGGCGGTTAAGAAGGCAAATGGTATGTTGGCCTTCGTAGCAAGAGGGTTCGAGTACAAGAACAAGGATGTCTTGCTGCAGTTGTACAGGGCCTTGGTGAGACCGCACCTTGAGTATTGTGAGCAGTTTTGGTCACCTTACCTGAGGAAGGACGTTCTTGCCATGGAGGGAGTGCAGCGAAGATTCACCAGGCTGATAGCTGGGATGGCAGGAATGACGTACGAGGAGAGATTGTGTCAATTGGGCTTATACTCACTGGAGTTTAGAAGATTGAGAGGGGATCTCATCGAAACCTATAAAATTCTGTCAGGTCTGGACAGACTAGATGCAGAAAGGATGTTTCTGATGGCCGGGGAGTCCAGAACCAGGGGTCATAGTCTAAGGATAAGGGGTAGGCCATTTAGGACTGAAATGAGGAGGAATTTCTTCACCCAGAGAGTGGTGAACCTGTGGAATTCTCTGCCACAGAGGGCGGTGGAGGCCAGTTCATTAAATATATTCAAGAAAGAGTTGGATATATTTCTTGAGGCTAAAGGGATCAAGGGATATGGGGAGAAGGCAGGGACAGGGTACTGAATTTGGATGATCAGCCATGATCTCATTGAATGGCGGAGCAGGCTCGAAGGGCCGAATGGCCTACTCCTGCTCCTATCTTCTATGTTTCTATGTTAATAATGCCTCTTCCCTAACTTTTAATATGCACGGATGTAATTATCCGGACCAGGGGGGTTTATCCTCTATGGGGATCAATTATCTCCCCTCTTTCTATCTTAAATAGATTATTACCTGTGAGTTTATCACGTGTATCTCCTAGTTCTCTATCCTGATTTTTCTTTTATTTATGTGCCTGAAGAATACTTTATTATTGGATTCTAAAGTATCTATCTATACTCTTATAAAGAGATCTGCCTACTTGGCAATTCAGGATAAAGTGGGGCTTCCGAACAGACAGAAAGGGATTCTGAGGGAAGGAAAGAGGGAGGAGGTCAATGGAGGGTAATATTGGATGGGGTGTAAAACCAGCATTCCATCCCTTTCCCGATGGGTGGGATAGGTTAAAATTTACCCCTGCCCCCCGTGACTGAGTTTGACCCCCAAGAGACTGGATTCATCGTGGTTGAGCAAATCGCATGGGGACGGTCACATAATTGGGGAGGACGGGGGGTGGGGGGGTGGTGGTGTTCACTGTATGCACTTGACTGCAGGCAGGGAGTCACTGTTCACTCCACCTCTTGGACAACACATTGCTACTGCCAACCGCAGCCCCAGGATCTGACTCTACTGACTCCAGAGGACAGGCTCAAGAAGGAGCAGTGCTGCTGGCAGCGCATGCCAACGCTCTCTGGGTACACGGCCACACTGGATGATGCTCACCCTGCTCCTGCCGGCCAGCCGACCTGTTGCATAGACTGGGTTTGTATTCCCTTGAATGAAGAAGATTAATGGGTGATCTAATTGAAGAGTTGAAGATGATTAAAAGAATTGATAGGGTAGATGGAGAGAAACTATTTCCTCTGGTGAGGGGCGTCCAGAACAACGGGGCACAACCTTATAATTAGAGCTAGGCCATTCAGGGGTGATGTCAGGAAGCACTTCTTCACACAAAGGGTAGTGGAAATCTGGAACTCTCTCCCCCAAAAAAGCTGTTGAGGTTGGGGGGTCAATTGAAAATGTCAAAACTGTGATTGATAGATTATTGTTAGGTAAGGGTATTAAGGGTTACAGAATCAAGGCGGGTAGATGGAGTTAAGATACAGATCAGCCATGATCTAATTGAATGGCAGAACAAGCTCGAGGGGCTGAATGGCCTCCTCCTGTTCCTATGTTCCCATCAGTGCAAGCCGTTGCTGGTTCTGTGGAATCTGTGCTGCAGTGTAAATGCAGTGGATGCCACTGCACTGGGAACTTCAGCTTGAGGCGAGTCTGTGACGTGAGCCTGTTGGCCCTGTGGTCACTGCAGACCTGGGGCTCGATTGCGTCACCCCCCTCCCCCCATCGATGGGAGGGAACGGTGGAGGCGAGAGCGCAATGAGAATAGCAACACTGCGCTCACCGCCCGATCCTGCCGACAGCAGAGTTTCATTAGTCCATGCACATTGGGGTCCTGTGGCATCAGTCAAACCCCAATGCAATTGTGAGGTAGCAGTGGGTGGAATCTGGGCCGTGCAGACTTGAATCACAACAACAGGCATAATTTCACCATCTCCTTTCTTTACTTTGGCAGTAATTGCTGATCCATACTCGAGAGTTACCTGAGAATTTATCTCTTCCAAAGTAACCTGAATGGGCAGACCACACAGCGAAGGATCCTGGACTATCATGGCCAGACCATTCCTGAAACCGGTCCAAGATTTTTGCATGTTGAGCAGCCTAACCAGCGAGGGACTGCTGCAGGCCACTCAAAATAATATCTCAAAGAAAAGGCTTTTTTAGGATTCCACAGCACCAGAAAAACCATCTCTTGCCCCTCCACTCCCTTCCCGTAATATACCCGCAAAGCTGGGCTCCGTAGTGATGCTGCCAGATCTTCCCCACCACTCCCACCCACCGCCCCCCACCCCGCCAAAAGTGTGAGCAGCTCGCTGATAGAATGCTAATGTAGCCCGACCGTGAAAACAGTCCAAGCTTCCGATGGAAAGAGTCAGGTGAAAATTGACCGCCTCCTTTGTGATGGGAGCCGCCTCATCCTGTGGTTCTCGGAGCTCTCCACCACTGGGGTTTTCCTCACCAAGTCTGGGTCTGTTGTAGACTCATTGAGAACGATTGATGGTTATGATTAGTCAACAAGGGCCTGTAACCAGAAGACACAGCTTTAAGATAATTGGCACAAGAACCAGAAGAGATTTTTTTTCATGCAGCGAGTGGTTATGATCTGGAAGGTATTGCTTCAATAGTAACTTTGAAAGGGAACTGGATAAATACTTGAAGGGAAAAATTTACAGGCCAATGGAGAAAGAACAGGGGAGTGGGACTAATTGGATAGCTCTACCAAAGAGATGGCACAGGCACGATGGGCCGAATGGCCTCCTTTTGTGCTTTATCATTCTATGAGTCTATGAACAACTCCATTCTGCGACTACCAGGATGGTAGAAGGCAGTGGACCTCGGTCTTTGTCTAGCAATTCCCATATTCCTATGTGTAACGGTGACCGGCGGTTAGGGAGAGTAGTGTTGGAGGTGGGGGAGTGATGATATAACTAGCTGGTGCCCTGCTACTAATCTCTGCACCCCACCTGCCCCCCACCCCCCGCCCCTGTCTGTTAGCCCCTTCTATCTTATCATCGAGTTCCCTTTGTGTGCTCAGGCATCAGTCACATTGACTGGGCTCCCAGTTGAGTCTGCAGGCTTGGCAGGAGTCCAGGATTGTCTGGGCAGCAGCTGCACAGGGACTCACGGGCCAGATTAATTTTCACTACATTTGCTAACTGCTGTCACCTGAAGCTGTGTTGCTGGCAGAGACCCTCTTTCCCCTCCCCATCGTTCCCCCGTCCCTCTAGTTTTGTTTTCCGTAGTGCATCGCCATTGCTCCTGGTCACTTCCCTGCAGAAAACCTTCACTTTAAAATTGCTTCTCTGTTTAATACATAAAAAAATCTTTGAACTCCCACGGCCGTTGCCTGAGGTTTCAGAATGGCAGATGGAGTCTGTTGGCTAGGATGGCTAGGCGTCTAGACGTTGAGTACAGCTTCAAACTGACGCCTAATAATTAATGAAAGCTTTATGTGAAAACTTCGGTGAACAAAATGGGGGTGGGAGGGAAGTTTGGGGGAGGGACTTAAGAACTTGACACAACTGCCGACTTGAAGAGGGAATTCCCCACATAGCCTACCCAACTACTAAAGCAGCTCCCGGCTGTGGCAGAGCTGTATTTGGTGGCAGGGCTGTAATATAAAGGAGGCAGTAGCTCCCCTGACAGCTCAATGAGCTCACCAAAGAAAGAACTTGCATTGATATAGCACCCTTCACGACCTCGGGACATCCCAAAGTGCTTTGCAGCCAATGAAGTACTTTTGAAGTTTAGTTCTTGTAGGAAATGTGGCAGCAAATTTGCACAAACAGCAATGAGATAATGACCAGATAATCTGTTTTAGTGATGTTGGTTGAGGGATAAATATTGACCGGGATACCATAAAAGGATCTTTTACATCTACCTGAGAGGGCAGACTGGGCCTCGGTTTAACGTCTCATCTGAGAGACGGCACCTCCGACAATGTAGCATTCCCTCAGCACTGCACTGAAGTGTCTGTCCAGACTTGAACCCACAACTTTCTGACTCGCAGTACTTAGCAGCTAAATACAGAAGAGGACGATTCTCGGATCCAATCTCTGATCCGCGTTGATGTAGTTGATATCAGCCTGGGCAGCAGTTGGCGGGAGCGGGCTGGAGGGGCGGTGATGGGGAATGTGGGCTACAACTGGCCCCATTGTGTTTAGGTTAGGGAGGGGGGAAAACCGGGTCAGGGTTTTTGTTCCTATCCAGGGAGCCCAGTGCCCAGGTGTGGGTTGAGGACAAGATTGAACATAGCAATGATGTCTTCATGAAATTTAAGGGATGATTGTTAACCCTACCCATCTGTTGGAAACCGGGCGGGCAGTTAAAATCGTCTGGGTAATATACTCGCCGATGTTCTGCAGCGATCCCGCCATCTTCAATTTTTAATGCTCTTCTGAAGCTGGTGGGGGTCCTCACAATTTGCATCGTTTGTGGAGAGACTGGAGACAAGAGAAACTGGGATTGTTCTCATTAGAGCAGCGAAGGCTAAGGGGCGATTTAATAGAGGTGCTCACAAGGAGAAACTGTTTCCACTGGCAGGAGGGTCAGTAACCAGAGGAGACAGATTTAAGATAATTGGCAAAAGAACAGGAGGGAGATGAGGATTTTTTCTTTAACGCAGCGAGTTGTTTGTGATCTGGAATGCACTGCCTGAAAGGGTGGTGGAAGCAAATAAAATACTGTAGTAACTTTCAAAAGGGAATTGGATAAATACTTGAAAAGGAAAGAATTGCAAGGCTATGGGGAAAGAGCAGGGCAGTGGGACTAATTGGAGAGCTCTTTCAAAGAGCCGGCACAGACACAAATGGTCTCTTCTGTGCTGTATGATTCTATGATTCAATCTTGTGCTATTTGAACCCATCACTGCAATGGTCAATCGAGCCTGCGTCAATTTTGTCCATTGCAGATGGAATTCTGTTCCATAAGTGTGTACATTTACTGCTTGGGGGGAGAATTGCTTCTAATTGGCAGCGACCAAACAATCTGAACTTGAATTCACTTCAGTTGCCAAAGCTTTCAGAATACACTGTGAATAACGGCTTCACAGCACAGATGGGTCCAGCATTTGCATTTCCAGCGGCTGTTTCTCACGAAAAGAAGACCATTGGAGGAACTGTGACCTCATCCTCTCCACTTCTCGAACACATGATCCCTACCCCTCCCCCCCCGCCACCCCCGAAGCTGATCCCAGTATCGGCAGGCAGCCTCCAGGCAGCGTGACTTTCTGCCGGTTCCCGCTGACGTTCGAGCTGGGAAGTCGGTCGGTGGCATTCCAATGAGGCCCAGCTGCTAAAACTGGCCTGGTCTTATTCTCGCTACAGGCGGGCGGGAAATTAACTCGCCAAGCGTGGTTTCCCACCAGGCAGTGAGGTTGTGGTATCGCAATGATGCTGCTGCCTTACCGACTTGTGTCTGACTCACGCCCCGCCACCCGGGAATTGACTGAACGTGTGGTCGGCTGGCTCCACTGCACATCCAATTAGTCTCTGCCTGTTGGAGCACGACTGCCCAAAGTTACCTAGCACAAGGCAGTGTGTACATGTAGCACACCCAAAATTGGCATCCCAAGTACAGGCTCGGGGCGGATTTGGGCCCAACGCCAGGAGATAGTTCTTCACATAGAGGATGATCAACATGCAGGGATGCGTTGCTGAGGAAGGGTGGTTGAGGCCAGGGGATGCTGGACTCGTGAAGGAGCAGTTAGACAATGTCATGGGAAAGGGGTAAGGTTAGCATTCTGCGAGGTTGAGTTCAATGGGGCCAAAGCACCCTCATTGCCAAGCCTATCCTGCGTGATCTGTTCAAAGCCAAGTGCTTTTGGCTGCAGCCTCATCACCCTGCAGGAGGCACTGTTACTTCCAGTCACCAAAACCAGAAGGAGAGATGCACCTATTTAAAACTGACACAACAGATTAAGAAAGGGAAGATAGATTATGAAAGTAAACTAGCAAACAATATAAAAACAGATAGCAAGAGTTTCTACAGCTATATAAAAAGAAAAAGGGTGGCGAAAGTGAACGTTGGTCCCTTAGAGGATGAGACCGGGAAACTAGTGGTGGGGAACATGGAGATGGCAAAGACGCTGAACAAATATTTTGTATCAGTCTTTACAGTACAGGACACTAAAAATATCCCAACACTGGACAAACAGGGGGCAATGGGGGGGGGGGAGGAGCTAAACACGATTAAAATCACTAAGGAGATGGTACTCGGTAAAATAATGGGACTTAAGGCGGATAAATCCCCCGGACCTGAAAATCCCCCGGACCTGATGGCCTACATCCTAGGGTCTTGAGAGAAGTGGCGGTAGGGATTGTGGATGCATTGGTGATTATTTTCCAAAACTCCCTGGACTCAGGAAAGGCCCCGGCAGATTGGAAAACTGCTAATGCAACACCCTTATTTAAGATGGGAAGTAGACAAGTTAGCCTAACATCTGTGGTTGGCAAAATGTTGGAGTCCATTATTAAGGAAACAGTAACAGAGCATTTGGATAAACATAATTTAATAGGACAGAGTCAGCATGGTTTTATGAAGGGGAAGTCATGTTTGACAAATTTGCTCAAATTCTTTGAGGACGTAACATACAGGGTGGATAAAGGGGAACCAGTGGATGTAGTGTATTTGGACTTCCAAAAGGCATTTGACAAGGTTCCACACAAAAGATTACTGATCAAGATAAAAAATCACGGGATTGGGGGTAATATACTGGCATGGGTGGAAGATTGGCTATCTAACAGAAAACAAAGAGTTGGGATAAATGGTTCGTTCTTGGGCTGGCAATCAGTAACTAGTGGTGTTCCGCAGGGGTCAGTGCTGGGACCCCAACTCTTTACAATCTATATTAACGATTTGGAGGAAGGGACCGAGTGCAACATATCCAAGTTTGCCGATGATACAAAGATGGGAGGGAAAGCAGTGAGTGAGGAGGACATAAAAAACCTGCAAAAGGACATAGACAGGCTAAGTGAGTGGGCAGAGATTTGGCAGATGGAATATAATATTGGAAAGTGTGAGGTTATGCACTTTGGCAGAAAAAATCAAAGAGCAAGTTATCTAAATGGAGAGAAACTGCAAAGTGCTACAGTACAAAGGGATCTGGGGGTCCTGGTGCATGAAACACAAAAAGTTAGTATGCAGGTGCTGCAGGTGATCAGGAAGGCCAATGGAATCTTGGCTTTTATTGCAAGGGGGATGGAGTATAAAAACAGGGAAGTCTTGCTGCAGTTATACAGGGTATTGGTGAGGCCACACCTGGAATACTGCGTGCAGTTTTGGTTTCCATATTTAAGAAAAGATATACTTGCTCTCGAGGCGGTTCAGAGAAGGTTCACTCGGTTGATTCCGGAGATGAGGGGGTTGACGTATGAGGAAAGGTTGAGTAGGTTGGGCCTCTACTCATTGGAGTTCAGAAGAATGAGAGGCGATCTTATCGAAACATATAAGATTGTGAGGGGGCTTGATCGGGTGGATGCGGTGAGGATGTTTCCACTGATGGGTGAGACTAGAACTAGGAGGCATAATCTTAGAATAAGGGGCTGCCCTTTCAAAACTGAGATGAGGAGAAACTTCTTCACTCAGAGGGTAGTAAATCTATGGAATTTGCTACCCCAGAGAGCTGTGGAAGCTGCAACATTAAATAAATTTAAAACGGAGATAGACAGTTTCCTAGCTGATAACGGAATTAGGGGTTACGGGGAGAGGGCAGGGAAGTGGACGTGAGTCTAGATTCGGATCAGCCATGATTCTATTGAATGGCGGAGCGGGGCCGTATGGCCTACTCCTGCTCCTACTTCTTATGTTCTTAATGTGATGAAATATTCCATTCATCACTCATCAGTATTTCTCTGCCTGTGACTGTGGTTGGTTTCAGTTTCATTTCCATTGTATTGTACTGTGTGTAGGGCTCCGCCCATACCTGGCTCCTATGTAAGCTGGCCCAGCCTGCAGCACATCCAGTACGGCAGACCTCTGGATGGAAGATACATTCTCCTCTGTGTGTTACCCAGCTTACATAGGAGCCAGGTATGGGCGGAGCCCTACACACAGTACAATACAATGGAAATGAAACTGAAACCAACCACAGTCACAGGCAGAGAAATACTGATGAGTGATGAATGGAATATTTCATCACACTTATGTACAACAATCAGCCAATCAGTTCGCTGCGTTTTATGGAACAAGCGTCCTAAACAGCCAAAAGCAAGAGTAATCCAAGTGTGACTAAAGAAAAGGTATCTTTGCCAAGTTTATGGCTGCCCCTTTAAATCCAGTCATAATACAGGTACATGTAATATGTGTCAGCCTTGACTCACTCTCACCTCTTAGTCAGAAGGTTGTGGGTTCAAGTCCCACTCCAGAAACTTGAGCACAACATCTCGGCTGACACCCCAGTGCAGTACTGAGGGAGTGCTGCACTGTTGGAGGTGCCATCTTGCGGATGAGACGTTGAGCCAATTACCCATCTGCCCGCTCGCTCATTACTGCACTGAAGTGTCAGCTGGATTTTGTGCTCCAGTCTCTGGAGTGGGGCACGAGCTCTCAAACTGCTGACTCTCAAAGGCAAGAGTGCTACCCATTGAGGCACGGCTGACACCCGTGGTTTTTCTAATTGTGTTTGTTGGATATGTGTGGACTGATTTAATTGTGTTTGTTGGATATGCGTGGACTGATTTAATTGTGTTTGTTGGATATGCGTGGACTGATTTAATTGTGTTTGTTGGATATGCGTGGACTGATTTAATTGTGTTTGTTGGATATGTGTGGACTGATTTAATTGTGTATCCAGTAATATTTGGAAGGACAGGAGATGATTGCTCTGACCCAGCGTCTTTGATGTTTGCGCAGAGGAAGTGGAAGAAGAGATGGAGAACACCGAACTGCAGGAGCTGTCAGAGAATGAGCGACACCAGCTGAAGCACCGAGAGCTCTTCCTGTCACGGCAGCTGGAGTCCTTACCGGCAACCCACATCAGGTAACCGGGGGGGGGAGGAGGTGGGCTCGTCAGTGGCTGCAGGCTTAACCCTGGGGAACGTTGCGATGCTCAGTAGTCGGGTGTTCAGTCGCAGTTAGCTGCAGCTATCCTGGGCCCCATCCGGAGACGGGCCCTTCACTGAACTCCTTGGTTGCACGCATGTTGGAGATGATGTCAGTCGCAGCAACAACAGCAACTTACATTTATATAGCCACAAAATGCTGGAAATACTCAGCAGGTCAGGCAGCATCTGTGGAGAGAGAGAAACAGAGTCAGCGTTTCAGGTCGATGGCCCTTCGTCAGAACTGGAAAGAGTTGGAGATGGAACAGGTTTTTAAGCAAGTGCAGGGGCAGGGAAAGTGGGGAGGAGAGGAAAGGACAAAAGGGAAGGTCTGTGATGGGATGGAAGGCCGGAGAGATTGAGAGACAAAAGGGATGATGGTGCAAGGCAAAAGGAGATGGTAATGGGACAAGTTAAGAAACAAAAGATGGCTCTAGATGAAGTGTAAATGGCACTGACAGAATGAAAAACAGCTGCCATGTGGGAGACAGAAAAAAATAGAAAATAAAATAAATGGGAAAGGATAGAGGCAGAGGCACCTCTGCCCCTATTTTTTTCCCCATTTTATTTATTATATTTTTTTTTACACTTCATCCAGACCCATCTTTTGTTTCTTAACTTGTCCCATTACCATCTCCTTTTGCCTTGCACCATCTCTTAATGTTTCTTAATCTCTCCTGCCTTCCATCCTATCACAGACCTTCCCTTTTGTTCTTTCCTCTCCTCCCCCCTTTCCCAGCCCCTGCACTTGCTTAAAAACCTGTTCCATCTCCAACTCTTTCCAGTTCTGACGAAGGGTCATCGACCTGAAACGTTGACTCTGTTTCTCTCTCCACAGATGCTGCCTGACCTGCTGAGTATTCCCAGCATTTTCTGTTTTTATTTCAGATTTCCAGCATCTGCAGTATTTTGCTTTTACATTTATAGAGCGCCATAAATGTAATAAAACGTCCCAAGGCGCTTCACAGGAGTGATTATCAAACAAAATTTGACACCGAGCCACATAAGGAGATATTAGGACAGGAAGAGGTAGATTTTAAGGAGCGTCTTAAAGGAGGAAAGAGAGGCGGCAAGGTGTAGGCAGGGAATTCCAGAACTTGAGCCTAGGCAGCTGAAAGCATGGCCGCCAATGATGGAGCGATGGAACTGGGCGATGCACAAGAGGCCAGAATTGGAGAAACGCAGAGTTCTCTGAAGGTTGTAGGGCTGGAGGGGGTTACATTACTAGGGGGAGGGGCAAGGCCATGGATGGATTTGAACACAAGGAAGCGAATTTTAAAATCAAGACGTCGCCAGACCGCGAGCCAGTGTAGGTCAGCGAGCATGGGTGATGGGTGAACGGGACTTGGTGCGAGTTAGGATACAGGCAGCAGAGTTTTGGATGAGCTCAAGCATAATGGCAGAGAAAGCCGGTGCTTGGTTTTCTGTATGTTAGTTTGTCTTCAGTTTACTCGCTTTCTGGCTTTGTGTCCCTTTTATAAAAAATTAAAAAAAATTCATTTCAAACTATTTCCACTGGCAGGAGGGTTGGTAACCAGATGGCACAGATTCAAAATAATTGGCAAAAAATGCAGGGGGGAGATGAGAATTTTTTTTACGCAGTGAGTTGTTACAACCTGAAAGGAGTCGGCAGCCCCGGAGAAGGTGGAGGATAAGTCAGAGCCACTGAAGGCAGTTAAGTAGGGAAACTAGACCTATAAAAACAGGCTTCGCAGTGTGATCTGCACTGAGTGCAGTTTGCACAGAGTGTTGAGAGTTGGGTGAGTGAGGGAGTTAGGTGGGTGAGGAGTGGAAGGAGGAGCTCCCTTGCTTCGCCTTTGCTTTCCCTAACTTTTCACTCTGTAGGATTTGGTTCGTACTTTAAGGTAAAAGTAAGGTCTCTAGTTTAGAGTGAGTAGTGTTTAAAGTGAAGTAAGGTCCCGAGTGTATTTAATATTCTTTAATTTAGAGGAAGTAAAGGGAGTAAATTAAGGGTAGGACATGGCAGGGCAGCTCGGCAGCGTGGCGTGCTCCTCCTGTGCTATGTGGGAAGTCAGGGACACTTTCAGTGTCCAGGGCGAACACGTGTGCAGGAAGTGTCTCCAGCTGCAGCTACTCGAAATCCGCGCTTTGGAGCTGGAGCTGCGGCTGGAGTCACTGTGGAGCATTCGCGAGGCTGAGATCTTCGTAGATAGCACGTTTAACGAGGTGGTCACACCGCAGGTAAAGAGTGCACAGGCAGAAAGGGAATGGTTGACCGCCAGACAGAGTAAAAGAACTAGGAAAGTAGTGCAGGAGTGCCCTGGGTCCATCTCCCTCTCCAAAAAAATTTCCGTTTTGGATCCTGCTGGGGGAGATGGTTTCTCCAGGGAATGCAGCAAGAGCCAAGTCCATGGCACTACGAGTGGCTCAGCTGCACAGGAGAGGAGGAACAAGAGCGGGCGAGCAATAGTGATAGGGGATTCTATCGTAAGGGGAACAGATAGAAGTTTCTGTGGCCGCAGGCGTGACTCCAGGATGATATGTTGCCTCCCTGGTGCCAGGGTCAAGGATGTCACTGAGCGGCTGCAGGACATTCTGAAGGGGGAGGGTGAACAGCCAGAGGTCGTGGCCCATATCGGTACCAACGACATAGGTAGAAAGAGGGATAAGGTCCTGCAAGCAGAATATAGGGAGCTAGGAAATAAATTAAAAAGTAGGATCTCAAAGGTAGTAATCTCAGGATTACTCCTAGTGCCACGTGCTAGCGAGAGCAGAAATAGGAGAATAGACCAGCTGAATGCATGGCTGGAGAGATGGTGTAGGAGGGAGGGATTTAAATTCCTGAGGCATTGGGACTGATTCTGGGGAAGGTGGGACCTGTACAAGCTGTAAGGGTTACACCTCGGCAGAACCGGGACCAATATCCTCGCAGGGGGGTTTGCTATTGGGAAGGATTTAACCTAGTTTGTTGGGGATGAGAACCTAAGTGTGGGCCCAGAACAGAGAGAAACAAAGCTGGAAGTGCAAGTTCGAAAAGTAGTCAGCAAAACTAGTATGGAGCAGAAACAAAGGCCAACAGTAAAGAGGGTCAAAGTGCAGAAAAATATTAAACAGGCAAAGTTGAAGGCACTTTATCTAAATGCACATAGCATTCGCAACAAGGTGGATGAATTAATGGCACTAATAGAAGTAAATGGGTATGATGTAATTGCCATTACAGAGACATGATTGCAGGGTAACCAAAGTTGGGAACTGAATGTTCCAGGGTACTCAACATTTAGGAAGGACAGACAAAAAGGAAAAGGAGGTGGCGTAGCACTGTTAATAAGGGATGAGATTGGTATGGTAGAGATAAAAGATCTTGGCTTGGCAGATCGTGATGTAGAACTGGAATCAGTTTGGGTGGAGCTAAGAAACAGCAAAAGGTGGGAAACATTGGTGGAAGTTGTGTATAGGCCACCAAATGGTAGTGGTAATGTAGGGCACAGTATCAATCCAGAGATAGAAGTGCATGTAACAAGGGCAATACGGTAATCATGGGGGACTTTAATCTACATATTGACTGGGCAAATCAAATTACCACTAATGGTGTGGAGGACGAATTCTTGGAATGCATGCGAGATGGTTTCCTGGATCAGTATGTGGAGGAACCAACCAGGGAACAGGCTATTCTGGATCTGGTACTGTGTAATGAGAAAAGGCTAATTAATAATCTTGTGGTAATGGGGCCTTTAGGGACAAGTGACCATAATATGATTGAATTTTACATTAAGTTTGAGAGTGATGTAGTCCAATCTGAAACTAAGGTCTTCAATCTAAACAGAGGAAACTACAAGGGTATGAGGGACAAGTTGGCCATGGTAGATTGGGAGACTACACTAAAAGGTATGAAGGTGGACATACAATGGCTAATATTCAAGGAAATAATGCATAATTTGCAACAAACATATATTCCTCTAGGGCATAAAAACCCAAAAGGAAAAGTGACGCAACCATGGCTAACAAAAGAAATTAAAGCTTGTAGTAAGTCAAAGGAGGAAGCTTATAAAGTTGCCAGAAAAAGCGGTCAGCCTGAGGATTGGGATCTTTTTAGAAATCAGCAAAGGGGGACCAAGAAATTGATAAAGAAAGGGAAAATGGAATATGAGCACAAACTAGTGAAAAATATAAAAACAGATTGTAAAAGCTTCTATAGGTATGTGAAAAGGAAAAGTGAAGGTAAATGTAGGTCCTTTACAGTCAGAGACGGGAGAATTTATAACGGGGAATGAGGAAATGGCAGAGAAATTAAATAAATACTTTGTTTCTATCTTCACGGAGAAAGACACAAAAAACCTCCCAGAAATACGAGAAAACCAAGGGTGTGTCGAGAATGAGGAACTTAAAGAAATTACGGGAAACTCTTTGGTATCCGGCACCGACGGGACCGGCGTGTTGCCGGTTGATCAAAAATTCCGGATGGCGGAGAGAGTTATCTACCGAAGCTATTTTTAACAAAGAAAAATAAAAAAATCAAGAAATGTGCAGTATACAGTAATTGGGTACTCACCTGCAGAATATTGTGTTAAATGGATGGTGGAAGATGCTTGATTAAGTACAGTACTGCCAGTTGAGGGTAATACAATGCAATGACTACCAGCAGCGTGGGAGACACACAGTACCCCTGTAAAATGGCGGATCAGAAGAGACTACCGGCAGCGCGGGAGAGTCAGACTCCTGTTACAGGGGTATTGAGGTGTTCCGACTTCCGACAGCGCCAAGAAGCCGAGTAGTGGCAGTTTGGAGAACTACCCCCACTGACTAACTCGGGCACCGCGGGAGACTCGGACTCAGCAACATTGCTGGTTATTGAGGTGTTGTTTTTGGAGTGAGAATTTTGCCGGTTAATAGAGAATTCCGGATATTTAGGTGTCGTTTAAACGAGAGTTTCCTGTATTATTAGTAACAAAAACAGTACTAGCAAAATTAATGGGACTAAAAGTCGATAATCTCAAGGACCGGATGACCTACATCCTAGGGTTTTGAAAGAGGTGGCCATTGGGACAGTGGACGCATTGGTTGTCATCTTCCAAAATTCAATAGATTCTGGAATGATTCCTGCAGATTGGAGGATAGCAAATATAACCACGCTATTTAAGAAAGGAGGGAGAGAGAAAACAGGGAACTACAGACCTGTTAGCCTCACATCAGTAGTTGGGAAAATGCTGGAATCTATTGTAAAGGATGCAATAACTGGGCACTTAGAAACTAATAGTAAGATTGGGCAGAGTCAACATGGATTTATGAAAGGGAAGTTCTGTTTGACAAACCCTGGAAATCTTTGAGGATGTAACTAGTGGAGTAGACAAAGGGGAACCGGTAGATGTGGTGTATTTGGATTTTCAGAAGGCCTTCGATAAGGTCCCACACAAGAGGTTGGTGAACAAAATTAGGGCACATGGAATTGGGGGTAATATACTAGCATGGATTGAGAATTGATTAACAGACACAAAGCAAAGAGTAGGGATAAACGGGTCTTTTTCAGGATGGCAGTCTGTGACTAGTGGGGTACCGCAAGGATCAGTGCTTGGGTCCCAGCTATTCACAATCTATATCGATGATTTGGATGAGAGGACTAAATGTAACATTTCCAAATTTGCCGATGACACAAAGCTAAGTGTAAAAAGTCACACAACACCAGGTTATAGTCCAACAGCTTTATTTGAAATCACAAGCTTTCGGAGCGCTGCTCCTTCTTCAGGTGAAGAAGGAGCAGCGCTCCGAAAGCTTGTGATTTCAAATAAAGCTGTTGGACTATAACCTGGTGTTGTGTGACTTTTTACATTTGTCCACCCTAGTCCAACTCCGGAGCATCTCCACACCACAAAGCTAAGTGGCAGTGTCAGTTGCAAAGAGGATGTGAAGAGGCTTCAAGGGGATCTCGACAGGCTCAGTGAGTGGGCGAGGACATGGCAGATGGATTATATTGTGTATAAATGTGAAGTTATCCACTTTGGTAGAAAAAACAGAAAGGTAGACTATTTCCTAAATGGTGAAAGATTGGGGAATGCAGATGCTCAAAGGGACCTGGGTGTAGTGTCCGTGTGTTGATAAAGACACTGAAGACAGGAGTTGGTTCATAGGTGTTTACTAAGCAAAGTCTGGGGGGGGGTTCTAACGGATATACACAATATACAGGCTTATATAGCCTGAGTGGCAATTACCGGCATTACAGCACACCTGGGGCTCTTAAAGGCACATACACCACAATTCCTCCCCTTTTAGCTAACCAGTACATCATATTTTAAGTAATTATTAATTACATGTTATAAGCAAAATAATATACATTGCTGTAGTTAATTAATTATAAGTTAGTCTCTCAGGAGGCTTCCTGACTCGGTCCGGATAACGCCTCGGGGGTGTAGTAGTTTCTGGTGGTGCAGTAGGTTCTTCTGGCAAGGCTGATTCGGCTTGAATGCCAGTGTCGGGTTCATCGGGTTCCAGTATCACCGGATCGGAGGTAGATATGGATATCTCTGCTTCATCGTTAGATGTATAGAGTTGTGTAGGTTGTCCCTTTTCGGATGACTTTATGATTTGGTCAGCATGGCGCCTTATTATGCTTTCTCCAATGTCCACGGTATACATCAGTGGTCCTAGTCGTGTGCAGATAGTTCCAGGCTGCCATTTCTCGGTATGGTAGTCCCGGGCCAAAACTTGTTGACCTATCTGGAAGGTTCTAGTTAGCCTTTCATTCATGCCTTGAAACTGCTGGTTCTCCACGTCCCTTCTGATGTTGGGCTTGACCAAATCCAGCCGGCATCTTAGGTTTCTATTGAAGAACATCATGGCGGGAGTTTGGTTGGTAACCATATGTGTTGCATTCCTGTATGCGAATAAGAAGTTATCCACCTTGTGCTGAAGTTTTATGTCTTCATTACCCATGGCCTTTATGGCCTTCTTGAAGGTCTGGACAAACCTTTCAGCCAATCCATTGGTGGCAGGATGGTATGGGGCGGACGTGTAGTGCTTAACCCCATTGTTTTTTAAGAACTTTCTGAATTCTTCGGACACAAATTGCGGTCCATTATCAGAACATATCTGTTCCGGCAGCCCATTCCTGGCAAATATGGTCCTTAATACTGTGATGGTTTTTTCCGTGGTGGTGGAGGACATCTTTATTACCTCCGGCCACTTGGAGTGTGCATCAACCGCGATTAAGAACATTGAGTCCATAAATGGACCAGCAAAGTCGATGTGCACCCTTTGCCAGGGAGATGAGGGCCACTCCCATGGCTGTAGAGGGGCTTGTGGTGGAGCGTTTTGGACCTTCTGGCATCCTAGGCAGCTCTTGGTCATTTCTTCGATGTCTCCATCGATACCCGGCCACCATACAAACGCCCTAGCTAGGTTCTTCATTTTCACTCCACCCAGATGCCCCTCGTGAAGCTCCTTTAGCACTTTATCCTGGAGTTTGGGTGGAATCACCACTCTGGATCCACACATCAAGATTCCTCGGCACACTGACAGCTGTTCTCTTCTTTGCGAGAATGCTGGCAACAGTGGTTCGCCATGTGCTGGCCATCCCTTCACTGTTAAATCGTAGACCCGTGAGAGAGTCGGGTCATTTCTCGTCTCCCTTTCAATGGCAGAATTTGTCACTGGTAGACATTCCACTATGGTAGAGTGGAACATCTCTACTGGGTCTACTGTAGGTGCCTCTTCTACCGTTGGCAACGGTAGGCGCGATAAACCGTCAGCATTCCCATGCTGTTTTGACCCTTTGTATTCTATGTTGTATTGGTGTGCCCCTAGAAAAAGGGACCACCTCTGTAGCCTTTGCGCTGTCATAATGGGAACACCTTTTTTAGGGTTGAATATGGAGATGAGGGGTTGATGGTCAGTCAACAAGGTAAATTTTTGTCCGTGTAGGTAATGGTTGAATTTCTTCACTCCCCATACCAGGCTGAGTGCTTCCCTGTCGATTTGGGCATAGTTATGCTCAGCTGAGTTTAATGAGCGTGACGCAAAAGCTATCGGCCGTTCTGAGCCATCAGGGAATTTATGGGATAATACTGCTCCTATGCCGTAAGGGGATGCATCGCACGCCAGTCTGATTGGCAGTGATGGGTTGTAATGAGCCAAAACTTCTTCGGATGTGATTAAGTCTTTGCATTTATGGAAGGCACGTTTACAGTCTTCGTTCCATTTCCAAATCACTCCTGTTTGTAGAAGTTCATTAAGAGGGTGTAGAAGAGTTGACAAGTTCGGTAAAAATTTATGATAGTAATTTATTAATCCCAGGAACGACCTTAATTGTGAAACATTTTCAGGTGCTGGGGCTTTTATAACCGCTTCAATTTTTTCAGGTGACTTATGCAACCCTTCATTATTAATTATGTGGCCACAATATGATATCTGATTTTGGAAAAATCCGCACTTGGGGCGATTCGCTCGTAGGCCCCGTTCTTTCAGCCTAGTGAGCACCTGCTCCAAATTGGCAAGGTGCTCGTTGTCGTTTTCTCCTGTTACAAGGATGTCGTCTAGGTAGCATTTAGTCCCCGGAATCCCTTGCAGGACTTGCTCCATAGCTCTTTGCCAGATAGCTGGAGCTGATGCTACTCCAAAAACCAGTCGATTGTACTGGTACAGGCCTTTGTGTGTGTTTATCGTGAGATACTTTTTAGAGGCCTCGTTAACCTCCATCTGTAGATATGCCTGTGCCAAGTCAATTTTGGTGAAACGTTTCCCTCCGGATAGTGAGGCGAAAATATCTTCTATCCTCGGAAGAGGATACTGTACTGTGTGAAGGACCGGGTTTACAGTCACCTTGAAGTCACCACAGATGCGAATTTTTCTCTGTTCTTCAGATTTATCTTTATTCAATGCTTTTTTCATGACTGGAACGATGGGTGTTGCCCATTCGCTCCAATCTATTTTGGATAATACGCCTGCTTTTTCCAAATTCTCCAGCTCTGCTTCGACGGCTGGACGTATTGCGTATGGCACCGGTCTTGCCTTAAAAAATTTGGGAATTGCTGCATCTTCCACTTTTATTGAGGCGGTGATGCCTTTCAAGGTTCCTAGTTTCTCTTGAAACACTTCTTTGGCGTTGGCCAAGATGTCTTTTAATCGTTCAGGTATGATGTCATCATTGTTTTTTTTCCTTACTGGTCACCGTCAGTGCCTGAATGGAGTGCCAGTCTAAACGTATCTTCCTGATCCATTCACGTCCCAACAACGGTGGACCACCATCTTGTAGAATGTATAAATACAACTTTTGTATTTCTTTGCCGTTGTATACAACAGGCACCCTTATTTTTCCTTTGGGGTATACTTTCTACCCCGTATATGTTTTTAAGATAATGGATGTGTCTTTTAGAGGTATATGCGAAAATAGCCTCTCGTAATCCCGTCGATTTATTACGGTTAGAGCTGATCCTGTATCTAGCTCCATTTTAACTGGGGACCCTGCTATTGTGAGGGTAACCCAAATGGTTTGGTAATCATCTTTGGCAAGTACATTATGTAATTTGAGACAGCTTAGTCTCTTGTTTTCAAAGTCGCTATCGCTCTTCTGGTCTTCGGAGCTACTGTCCGTCATCATTTGTACCTTCCTGTACTTTTCTTTATTGATTTTTTTTTTCTGTCTGTGGATTTATTTTGTCCAGATCGGCATACCCGTGCAATGAGTCCAACCTTTCCGCATTGCCTGCATGCTTTGTCCTTGAACCAGCAGTCCCTCTGGTTATGGGTGGATCTGCCGCAGCGATAACATCTTTCGAAACCCTGTGTCATTTCATGGGTGCCGAAGTCCTGTGTCTTTTGTTGTATCTCTGCAGCTCCTTTTGCTGCTGCTTCGTATGATACAGCCATACTGAAAGCTTTGTCCAATGTTAAATCTTTTTCAGAAAGCAGTCTTTTTTGTGTTCCTTCACTTAAGAGACCGCAAACGAATTTGTCTCGAAGATAATCTGATAGTCCTGCCCCGAATTGGCAGTACTTTGATAGCTTTCTTAATTCGGTTAGGTAATCAGCATTACTTTCATTCTTGTGTTGATTTCTCTTGAAGAACTTGAATCGTTCCGCTATCAGCAGCGGTGTTGGGTTTAAGTGCTCCTGCAGGGTATCAACAATTTCTTTAAAATTCTTGTCCTTTGGTTTGGCTGGAGTGATTAAATTTCGTAACAGCCCGTATGTCTTTGCGCCCATTAAGTTCAGAAGTACTGAAGCTTTTTTTTCATCTTCTATTCCATTTGCAGTGCAATATACCTCTACTCTTTCCACGTATGTGGTCCAATCCTCTATTTCGCTATCAAAAGCATCAATATTGCCAGACTTAGGCATTTCAGAAAAGATATGGTGCTTCCCGCGCTTTTTTTTCTTTTCTGTAGCAAAGATATGGCGCTTCCCGCGCTTTCCCGCCGCTGCTGCCGATAACAACGGTGTTTACTGCGGTTTCCTTTCTCTTTTTTTTAAATTTACTGTTGGAGACTCGTTCCCGCCGGAGGTCTGAACACTGACCTGCTTGCTGCGCCAGCCATCTCCCGAGTGCTCCCTCCCAGTCCGTTATTGCTTGCCTCCGATTTCGCTGCCTGTCTCAGCTGTAGAGCCAGCCGCTGGAGCCCCAGCCTGATGCCCAGGAAGGATTAGCGCAGTACCTGCCACCAGCTTGGCCAGCTGGTGAAACCACAGCTTCTCTCACTTCCTTGAGTCTTCTGGACGCCCGAGGAATCGATGTCCTTGAGGTGCTGCCGAATTTCAGGTAAGTCCGTTTCCACTTCGTCGCCACTGTAGTGTCCGTGTGTTGATAAAGACACTGAAGACAGGAGTTGGTTCATAGGTATTTACTAAGCAAAGTCTGGGGGGGGGGGTTCTAACGGATATACACAATATACAGGCTTATATAGCCCGAGTGGCAATTACCGGCATTACAGCACACCTGGGGCTCTTAAAGGCACATACACCACACTGGGTGTCCTTGTATATGAGTCACTGAAAGTGAATGTGCAGGTGCAGCAAGCCATTAGGAAGACAAATGGTATGCTGGCCTTCATTACAATAGGATTTGAGTACAGGAGTAAAGAAGTCTTACTCCAATTATATAGGGCCTTGGTGAGACCACACCTGGAGTACTGTGTACAATTTTGGTCTCCTTGCCTAAGGAAGGATATACTTGCAATAGAGGGAGTGCAACGAAGGTTCACGAGATTGATTTCTGGGATGGCGGGACTGTTGTATGAGAAGAGATTGAGTAAACCAGGCCTGTATTCTCTTGAATTCAGAAGAACGAGAGGGGATCTCATTGAAGCATACAAAATTATTGCAGGGCTTGATAGGGTGGATGCTGGGAGAATGTTTCCCTTGGCTGGGGAGTCTGGAACCAGGGGCCACAGCCTCAGGATAAAGGGTAGGCCATTCAGGACTGAGATGAGAAGAAATTTCTTCACACACAGGGTGGTGAACCTTTGGAATTCTTTGCCCCAGAGAGCTGTGGAGGCTCAGCCATTGGGTATATTCAAAACAGAAGTCGATAGATTTCTGACTAGGAAGGGCATCAAGGGATATGGCGATAGGGCCGGTGAATGGAGTTGAGGCAGAAGATCAGCCATGATCTCATTGAATGGCGGAGCAGGCTCGAGGGGCCGAATGGCCTACTCCTGCTCCTATTTCTTATGTTCTTATGAAATGCACTCCCTGAAAGGGTGGTGGAAGCAGATTCAATAGTAACTTTCAAAAGGGAATTGGATATCTACCTGTAAAGGGAAAAAAATTCAAGACTGTGGGGAAAGAGCAGAGGAGTGGGACTAATTAGATAGCTCTTTAAAAGAGCCGGCACAAGTATGATGGGCGAATGGCCTCCTTCTGTGCTGTCTAATTCTATAATTTCTTCACAGGTAAGTGTCGGCTTGACTCGGTTGGTAACACCCTGGCCTCTGAGTTAGCAGGGGTGTGGGCTCGAGCCCCACTCTAGGCTTAAGCATGTAACCTAGACTGACTCTCCAGTGCAGTGCTGAGGGGATGCTGCACTCTCAGACATGCTGCCATTTGGGTGAGTTGCCTGTCTCTTCAAGTGGACATTAAAAGAACAGGCAGTCAGTATTTTGTCCAATTTGTGCATAGCAAGCTCCTACAAACAGCAATGAAATAAATGACCAGATTATCTGTTTTAGGTATTGGTTGAAGAATAAATATTGGCATGGAAACTGGGGAGAACTCCCTTGCTCTTCGAAATAGTGCTGTGGGATCTTTTACAACCAACTGAGGAGAGGTCAGATGAGGCTTCAGTTTAATGTCAAATCTGAAAGATGGCACTGAAGTGACAGCCTATATTTTGTGCTCAAGTCTCTGGAGTGGGACTTGAACTCACGTCCTTCTGATCCAGAGGCGAGAGCGCTACCACTGAGCTACGGCTGACACCATTGCAGATTTCCTTATCCATTGATTTCAATGGGGAGCTGTGCGATTCAGAGTGGGGGGTGGTGGGGGCTGGGGCAGGCGGGAGTTTATGCTAGTGCTCCAACATTGTAGTGTCAATTGTCTAAGAGTGTGGCTCTTCATTGGGGAGTACATGACTGATGAATTTACCCAACTCGGCACCGGTTGAGGTTTAAACAACAAGAGGCTCTCTCAGCTCCGTGCTCTGGGAACTCTTTTCCCTTTTTGATCCTTCTGTGGAATTAACAGAATTCCAGCCTTCAGCCCTCTTCCCAGCTGCCCCTGAGTGGGCGTGCTTTTCCTCTCCTGCGTGCTCCCTCCAGTCAGCCCTTGCTACAGACATCTCACTGTCTGCCATTTCCCCCTTCCTCCCTCCTTCGAATGATATAGCACAGAAGGAAGCCATGCGACCCATCGTGCCCGTGCCGGCTCCTTGAAAGAGCCATCCAACTAGCCCCACCGCCCTGCTCCCTCCCCACAGCCCAGCAAGCCCTCCACCCCCGCACTCTCACAATCCAAACCTATTCCGCAAGTTGTTATTGAATTTGCTTCCACAACTCTTTCAGGCAGTGCATTCCAGATCATCATAACTCGCTGCGTAAAAATGATCTTCTCGCTGTCTCCGGCTCTTTTGTGAATCACCTTAAATCCATGCCCTCTGGTCACCGACAATTTTGCCACTGGAAACAGTTTACCCCTCTCACGCACATTGCCTGCGCCTTTCCCCACGGCCCCTGCCGCTTCTCACTATTCTCCCCTCCCTCTGTCCCAGGCATCTGTGCGTTTCCCCCCGCTCCATAGGGAAATCCCTATCGCGGCATCCCTTCTCGGAAATTGACTTTTTAAGTTCTTGAAAGTGCTTTTTGTGCTTTTATTAAGATAAGAAACATTTTCAAGAAATTTTAGCCAGGTCACAGCCACAGTGATTATTCTTTTCTGAGTGGCACCCAGTAACCCTCCTCCCCAGCGCTCCTGAACTACACCGCCACCATTCTGGTGCTGTCATACCTCAAGACCATCACTGCCAATGTCCCAACACATCAAAAAAGAAAAAAAAGACTTGCATTGAATCTAATAGAAAGAACTTGCATTTATACAGCACCTTTCACGACCTCGGGAAGCCCAAAAGCACTTCACAGCCAATGAAATACAATAGTCACTGTTGTAATGTAGGAAATGCTACAGCCAATTTGCGTGGAGCAAGGTCCCACAAACTGCAATGTGATAATGACCAGATAGTCGGTTTTAGTGATGTTGGTTGAGGGATAAATATTGGCCAGGATACCGGGGAAAACTCCTTTTTCTTTGAAATATTTACGTCCTCCTGAGCGGGCAGATCGGGCCTGGATTTAATGTTGCATCTGAAAGACGGCACCTCTGACAGTGCAGCACTCGCTCGGTACTGCACTGGAGTGTCAGCCTAGATTATGTGCTCAAGTCTCTGGAGTGGGGCTTGAACCCACAACCTTCTGACTCAGACACCGGAGCAGAGGGATTCTACTTCTTGCCCATCAGAAAACCCGACAGAAACCCTTACTGATGGCTTTTTGCTTTCTTTCCAGGGGTAAGTGCAGCGTTACACTGCTAAACGAAACTGAGTTACTTTTATCCTATCTGGAGCGTGAGGTAAGGACCAGTTTCTGCAAGTGTCTGTGAGCTATTAGGTTTTAATGCAGGTGTTTCAGTCTCGCTGTATAGTGAGCCTTGTATTATTTCCCAACAGGTCATTCCTCTTTGCAAATCTCGCATCATAATGCTCTCGGGCAGCATGTGGCCTCGCACTGAGCCACACCACCCACAGGGTCTCAGGCTTGACCTCCAGTCTACTGATTTTGCTGACTGGGGTGGGGTGGCAGCAGGAGTGACACAGCTGGCCTCAGTATCCCTGGGGAAAAAAATCAGTCAGAGTTCCCACGACAGATTGCTATTCAGGTGCCCCTGCTAAAAAGTGTGTGTGTGTGTGTCTGTACGTCTGCGTGTGTTGTGTGCGTGTGGATCTCAGCTGAAGCGAAGATAGGATTTTTCGGTGATGCCCCCAGAGTCATAAAGCATGCCAGCACTCACTGCCTAGGCTCGCAAGCTAAGAAAGGTTACTTGGGAAAAATAACCACCAGTGCCTTCAGTGGGAATGGGGGAATCTGTTTTTATATTCACTCATGCATTCATTTGTTTTGGATATTACACCCTCCGTCCATCCTTTCATGCCGACCTTGGTACCACGACTCCTATAAACGGTCGGTCTGCTGTGTCTACCACAGTGACAGTCACACACAACCAGAATGTGCCGGCATGGCCGATGACCAGGATTGGTTTCACTGCCCCTGGTGATCGGAATGGGTTACCATGCCTAGAGTCAAGGCAGATCATTCTGTGAACCCTGGTGCTTGTTCAGAATATCCGCTAATGTCCGAGACTTGGGAAGAGCGATTTCAGTGACCTAATCAGATCCTTGTCTGTAAAGTTCAGGTTGTTAGTGGTTCACCCGCAGGACAACTGTTTCAGGGGCACCATTGGCTTTTCTTTTTAAATTCAACAAAGTGTCTTAGAATGCACTCTAGAGATTAAAGGGCAAAGTGCGGGCTGTGCGGAGAAACGCAAACACGCAGAACTGGCGAGTGGTGGGACTTGGGTGTGAGCTGGGACCCCGGGATTCCACACCCGTCAAGTCACACATTTCAAAACCCACTAACCCCACCCCCATCCCCACCTGCACCAGGAGGGAGGGTCAATCCTAGGTTCTTTTGGAAAATCAACCATTTTACTGACCCGTACTGTACCTGTCCTGGAGTGTTTGATGGGACAGTGTAGAGGGAGCTTTACTCTGTATCTAACCTGTGCTGTCCCTGCCCTGGGAGTGTTTGATTGGACAGTGTAGAGGGAGCTTTACGCTGTATCTAACCCGTGCTGTACCTGCCCTGGGAGTGTTTGATGGGACAGTGTAGAGGGAGCTTTACTCTGTATCTAACCCGTACTGTACCTGTCCTGGAGTGTTTGATGGGACAGTGTAGAGGGAGCTTTACTCTGTATCTAACCCGTGCTGTCCCTGCCCTGGGAGTGTTTGATGGGACAGTGTAGAGGGAGCTTTACTCTGTATCTAACCCGTGCTGTCCCTGCCCTGGGAGTGTTTGATTGGACAGTGTAGAGGGAGCTTTACGCTGTATCTACTCCGTGCTGTCCCTGCCCTGGGAGTGTTTGATGGGACAGTGTAGAGGGAGCTTTACTCTGTATCTAACCCGTGCTGTACCTGCCCTGGGAGTGTTTGATGGGACAGTGTAGAGGGAGCTTTACTCTGTATCTAACCCGTGCTGTCCCTGCCCTGGGAGTGTTTGATGGGACAGTGTAGAGGGAGCTTTACTCTGTATCTAACCCGTGCTGTCCCTGCCCTGGGAGTGTTTGATTGGACAGTGTAGAGGGAGCTTTACGCTGTATCTACTCCATGCTGTCCCTGCCCTGGGAGTGTTTGATGGGACAGTGTAGAGGGAGCTTTACTCTGTATCTAACCCGTGCTGTACCTGCCCTGGGAGTGTTTGATGGGACAGTGTAGAGGGAGCTTTATGCTGTATCTAACCCGTGCTGTACCTGCCCTGGGAATGTTTGATGGGACAGTGTAGAGGGAGCTTTACGCTGTATCTACTCCATGCTATACCTGCCCTGGGAGTGTTTGATGGGACAGTGTAGAGGGAGCTTTACTCTGTATCTAACCCGTGCTGTCCCTGCCCTGGGAGTGTTTGATGGGACAGTGTAGAGGGAGCTTTACTCTGTATCTAACCCGTGCTGTCCCTGCCCTGGGAGTGTTTGATTGGACAGTGTAGAGGGAGCTTTATGCTGTATCTACTCCGTGCTGTCCCTGCCTTGGGAGTGTTTGATGGGACAGTGTAGAGGGAGCTTTACACTGTATCTAACCCATGCTGTACCTGCCCTGGGAGTGTTTGATGGGACAGTGTAGAGGGAGCTTTACTCTGTATCTAACCCGTGCTGTACCTGCCCTGGGAGTGTTTGATGGGACAGTGTAGAGGGAGCTTTATGCTGTATCTAACCTGTGCTGTACCTGCCCTGGGAATGTTTGATGGGACAGTGTAGAGGGAGCTTTACGCTGTATCTACTCCATGCTATACCTGCCCTGGGAGTGTTTGAGGGGACAGTGTGGAGGGAGTTTTACTCTGTATCTAACCCGTGCTGTACCTGCCCTGGGAGTGTTTGATGGGACAGTGTGGAGGGAGCTATACTCTGTATCTAACCCCGTGCTTGCCCTGCCCTGGGAGTGTTTGATGGGACAGTGTGGAGGGAGCTAAACTCTGTATCTAACCCCGTGCTGTACCTGCCCTGGGAGTGTTTGATGGGACAGTGTAGAGGGAGCTTTACTCTGTATCTAACCCGTGCTGTTCCTGCCCTGGGAGAATTTGATGGGACAGTGTAGAGGGAGCTTTACTCTGTATCTGACCTGTTGTGAACCTGCCCTGGGAGCATAAAGTAGAAAATATTCCGTTCTACAACATTCATCCTTCAGTAGGAGAGGAAAAAATGCAACCAACTATTTTTAGAGTCCGAGTTACCAGACACTGGGGGTCTCTCTTCGCTCAAACATACTCGGTATTTTGACCCCAGAGCAGTCAGACAAACCTCATGTGAGTTCACACTGAATGATCTCTCTTGTTTGATTCCTACTCCTCCAGGACACTTTTTTTTATTCACTCGTCTATGATCCGCAACTGAAGACCCTTTTGGCAGATAAAGGAGAGATCCGTATCGGTCCCCAATACCAGGCAGACATTACAGACTTACTGAAAGAAGGTAAATGGTCAGTGGGTTTGGCACATGAACATCTCCGCTCATAACAACACAGGCTCGTGATTGGACCTTCCATGGAGTCATAATATTTTACAGCACAGACGGAGGCCGGTCAAAACAGTGGAAACCCCTTGTTATGTGAATAGGATCGTGTCAACTTGTATGTGCCCCTCTCGTGCATTTCTCTTATTTTCTGAAAGGCGGACTGATGCACACTTCATTGGGATGAAGCCAATTATAAACCAACAGGCTGATTTTTTTACGCATAATGTGTGAACAAACAGTAACATTCACAGTGAATTTGAACCTATTTCATAACCCTCCTCGTGACAAACAAAACAACAAAGGTCATCAAACTGTCCCTGTCAGCAGACTGAGAACAACTTACCTGATCGGGAATTTCTCTGAAACTGGTTGGCACTAAGCTGAATGAGCAATCCCTAACTCATTGTGGCTCAGTCCCTTACCAACTCCCGACAAACTGCCCTGTTTGTTTTCCAGCAGTTTTTCTTTCTGAGATGGACAGGAAGGCGAAAGCTTGACCTTTGCTCCACCCCAGCTCTCTGTGTCCAGGGATTGGCTAGCTGAGCTGCCAATCAAATCAGCTATTGCCCTTCTCGGTGTGAATTTCCCTTGCAGCAAACCCTGCTGGGCTCACGTGCATGAGGCCGTTAAGACATTACATGTGTGAATATCACTGCAAAGTGTTAAATACTTCTCCATTGTCTCAAACTGGCTAACAGCTTCAATGGTAAGCTGATTGTCCTTTTCCTACATTACAACAGTGACTACACTTCAAATGTACTTCATTGGCTATGAAGCGCTTTGGGACGTCCTGAGGTTCTGAGAGATGGTATATAAATGCAAGTTCTTTTCTTCTGTCTTGGGTAAAATACCTCATGCCCTGTTGTTCCAGTGGCTTCAGCCTTTTTCCCTGTCAAGACCGTTGGGAATTAATCCTCGACATCTTGAATCTGACTTCACATCAGAAACGTATTATAGCTCAACCAAAAATCCCTTCCAGACCAACTGGCCAACACCACGATTTATAAAACCTCGGATCCCAGAGGGTTTTTTTTTCAGCTTTACCGATTTGCCCTTCCACTTTTGGAGTATCCAACCCCCTACATCTCTCTGCTCCTCCACTCCTTTTTAAAGTTTTAGCATTTTCTCTCCTCATTCTTCCTACCAAATTGTATAATTTCACATTACCCTGCTTTAAATTTAATTTGACAATTATCTGCCCAATCTATGGACCTGTCCACGTCCTCCTTAAATCGCTTACAGTCCTCTTCACAGTTGACCATGTTCCCTAATTTTGGGGGGTAAATTTCCCCGGGCCTTCTCCTGGTTCGCCGCAGCAACTGCGACAGAAGCCCCGTGTACACCTGGAAGGAGTGTTTCTGCCAAATATACGGCCACACAGAGAGGCCCTGAGGAAATCCACTCCTTTGTGTTGTCTCCAAGTTTGGATGTTGTGCCCCCAAGTCCAGATCACCTGTGTATTGAGAAGAGCAGGGGTCCCAACAGTGACCCCGGGGGACATCACTACTTACATCCATCCAGCCCTTTAACCAACTTCCTATCAATCCCGAACCACTCCCTTTAATACCATGTGTCTTCATTTTATCAACAAGCCTCATACGTGGCCCCATAATCTGTGATGCATTGGCTGCACTCGGACAAAGAGTACAGCCGCAGTTTTCAGTGTTTAACGTGGTATGGGGCTGGCCCTTCTCGGCGCACGGCATTCCCTTACTTCCCAAGCTCCAACAATTCCCACAGCCCGTGGATGGAGGCCCAGAGATTAGATGGAGCAGCAAAGCTGATGAGGGTCAAGAGGGAGTTGGCCGCAGATAGTCCCTGGATTGTATGATGGAAGAGTCCTCTCTCCTCTACTGACCACTGTGGACCGCGCCCCTTTAAACCTTTCACCACTATTCTGCAGACACTCGGATGTTATGCACACTAACTGGTTTAAGCTCCTGGTGTTTTCCCACTGCTTCTTTATGGCTGGACGAGCATTATCACTGTTTAGTTTCTTGTGTTGCAGGAGAGGAGGATGGAAGAGATCAATCCGAAATGGAAGCCAAAATCTGGGACGGCGACACCCCACTCACAGACAAGCAGATTGACCAGTTCTTAGTAGTCGCTCGGTGAGTACTGACAGCATAACAAATAACGTGTACAGTGAGCAGCCGATCACAAAGGCCTCTTTAAAAGTGGTGCAATATAGAGAGGAGTCTTGTTGCCTGGTAATCGCACTGTCACCACATCATAAGTCTGGTTGTTCAGTGATATTATTGTGTATTGCTCAGTGATATTATCGAATGTCGTTCAGTGATGATATTGTGTGTCTTTCACTGATGCTGTGTTGTTCCATGATATTATTGTGTGTTACTAAACGGAACCCTCAGGGCTTCAGTGCCCTTCATAAAGGGAAATGGAACTATGCCCTGGACTCCCACGCGTCTATGTTATTTAATAACGATAATTAGAGATTACTGAGGGAATGCTTCGCACAGCAAATACAGTACAATCCTGAGCTGTACAGACCAGAAATGTTTGTGTTCGATCCCTAGCCTGTATCTTTTCTGATCTCAGCTAGTGCTATAATTGGTCTCTGCACCCTTGGGCATTTTTCTGTGTGTGTGAGTGAGTGCGTATATTTATTCCTGGACGTTGCTGGCAAGGCTGACATTTATTGCCCATCCCTAGTTGCCTTTGAGAAGGTGGAGTTGGGCCGCCCTCAATAACCACTGCAGTCCATATGGTGAAGGTACTGCTACAATGAACAGTTTGATACAACCGAGTGGCTTGCTGAGCTACTTGAGAGTGCAGTTAAGAGTTAACCATGTCGGTGTGGGACTGGAGTCACCTATAGGCCACGTCGACAGAAAACGATGTGTAAATTAAAATTGAAAAAAGCTTTTTGTTCTCTTGGGACTGCCTTTTCCAAACAAACAGTGACGATGTGTAACCATCTCTGGCCCTCTCTAGGTCTGTAGGTACATTCGCCCGTGCTTTAGACTGCAGTAGTTCAGTGAGACAGCCCAGTTTACATATGAGTGCAGCAGCCGCCTCCAGGGATATCACCCAGGTAAGAAACGGCACGTGGCAGCTCACTGTGCACAGTGTCTCCCGACCGCTCCTCTGTATTCTCCACAGATTGCCTGCAGTCTTGGCCGACAGATCTCCACACATCGCTGTGTTCACCCTGATCAGTAAGCTGTGGCTCAATTGGTAGCACTCTCGCCTCTGAGTCAGAAGGTTGTGGGTTCAAGTCTCACTCCAGACACTTGAGCACAAAATCCAGTACTGCACTGTCCGAGGTGCCGTTTCTCACATGAGACGTTAAACCCAGTCTGCCCTCATGGACAATATTTATTCCTCAACCAACATCACTAAAAACAGATTATCTGCTCATTATCTGAGATTATGTTTCTGGGAGCTTGCTGTGCGCAAATTGGCTACCACGTTTGCTGCATTACAACAGTAACTACACTTCAAAAGCACTTCATTGACTGTAAAGTGCTTTCAGACGTCCTGAGGCTGTGAAAGGTATTATTTAAATGCAGTTTTTTTTATCTGCGCAACAGCAGGTGAAAGCTAGTGTCTCTTATCGAGGTAGATTTTAACTCCAGTCCCGGAACAGGTGGACAGTGGGCTGAACGCCCGCCTGTTCTTGTTTGGCTGGAGAGCTGGTCTATTTCGAAGGCCAGGCCTCAATCCCGTGCCGCCGGTGAGCTGTATTTTCCAACCAGGCAGCCTGCTGCAGTTCGCCAGCTCCCAATATTGGATGGCTGATCCAGCCAGCAGGAGGATAGATCGGGGAGGGAAATGGGGAGCACGATCGGCGCGTGTTTGGCCATATGCCCCACGAAATTGCACCGGCGTACATCATTGGACCCCCATATGCAGTAATAAGGCTCCCACCTGAATCAGGCGGGTGCCTGAGCCGCCTGTCGGAAGGCCCCAGTAAATATGGTGGCAGAGCAGGATGGTGCAGAGGAGGTTGGGGGTGGGCGATAAATTCATAATTATTTTTACTCTGCTACTCTTCGCCGTGCCCCCCCACCCCACCCAACCGTGCTCTTCACAATTCAGCCGGGCACCAAGTTAAAATCGGTCTGTACTCTTTCCTCCTCCATTCTGTTTTTTTTCTCCCCACTCCTAAATTGTGCACCCCCAGACTCTCCGAGCCCTAGTGACCTGCTCAGGGACCGACAGCAGCAGTCCAACATAACTACCCCGCCCCCCACCCCACCCCATCGCTGTTGGAAAGGATAACCAGGATTCTTGGTCTTAATTGCGCCAGCTACCAAAAGAATTAAAATCTGTTCCCAGTGGGAAAAGACCACAGACTAGCAATTATTGTTTGTGATGTTAGTGAGCGATCACTCAGCATGTTTGTACCGCACTCTGCTCCCTGCCTGTTTAACAGAGGCTTTAGCCGCTTTGTTTCTTGTGCTCACCAAGGTGAGGGATGTAAATGCTGGCAATGGAACTCTTCCCATTTCAGGCACCCAGTGTCAGAGCTCCCTCTGCAATCAAACACTCCCGGGGCAGCTACAGCACGGGTTAGATACAGAGTAAAGTTCCCTCCACACTGTCCCATCAAACACTCCCAGGGCAGGTACAGCACGGGTTAGATACAGAGTAAAGTTCCCTCCACACTGTCCCATCAAACACTCCCAGGGCAGGTACAGCACGGGGTTAGATACAGAGTAAAGCTCCCTCTACACTGTCCCACCAAACACTCCCAGGGCAGATACAGCACGGGGTTAGATACAGAGTAAAGCTCCCTCTACACTGTCCCACCAAACACTCCCAGGGCAGGTACAGCACGGGTTAGATACAGAGTAAAGCTCCCTCTGCAATCAAACACTCCCAGGGAAGGTACAGCACGGGTTAGATACAGAGTAAAGCTCCCTCTACAATCAAACACTCCCGGGGCAGGTACAGCACGGGTTAGATACAGAGTAAAGCTCCCTCTACAATCAAACACTCCCGGGGCAGGTACAGCACGGGTTAGATACAGAGTAAAGCTCCCTCTACAATCAAACACTCCCAGGGCGGGTACAGCACAGGTTAGATACAGAGTAAAGCTCCCTCTACACTGTCCCATCAAACACTCCCAGGGCCAATACAGCACGGGTTAGATACAGAGTAAAGCTCCCTCTACACTGTCCCATCAAACACTCCCAGGGCGGGTACAGCACAGGTTAGATACAGAGTAAAGCTTCCTCTACACTGTCCCATCAAACACTCCCAGGGCCAATACAGCACGGGTTAGATACAGAGTAAAGCTCCCGCCACACTGCCCCATCAAACACTCCCAGGGCCAGTACAGCACAGGTTAGATACAGAGAAAAGCTCCCTCCGCAATCAAACACTCCCAGGGCAGGTGCAGCACGGGTTAGATACAGAGTAAAGCTCCCTCCACACTGGCCCATCAAACACTCCCAGGGCCAGTACAGCACAGGTTAGATACAGAGTAAAGCTCCTCTGTTCTGCCCCAGCAATGTACCTCAATCCCAACCTCAGACGAGAATTCCACACTGCACTTCTCGTTTCCCATACCACCCAAGATCTCAAAGTGAGATTATCAATTCGTGCCACATTAGGATCAATTTATTGCTGTAGACCCAGGCCCACTAGGAACTGGATTGTTTCAGAATGCATTGAACATCCATCCCCTAATATCACAAAAGATCATTTCTAGAACCTTGAAAATGTAGAACAGGAACTAGCCATTCAGTTCATCGAGCCCTCTCCTAGGAGCTGTGTACCATCTGTACTATCTCAGGTTCTAAACAAGCCATTTAATTAACCAAATTTAATTTCTTCCTTTCTTTTCAACCTTGGTGTCCTGCATTCTAGGCTTTGGCCCATCACCAAGATTTCTCCATTTAAAAGGAAATCTGAGGGAATATAAAAAGTCCCTGATTCCCGGAGTTAATCAAGCAGAATTGCAGGGTGTTTATTCATTCTGACGACTCCACTGTTCAGCCTGCCCGAGCCCCCTCCACCTGCTCTCGTCTAAGGCTACTCCCACCCAAAACGCCTGCGGTCAATCCTCTCCATCCACTTCTCCCTGGGTCTCCTCTGGCCATTCCTTCCAGGGGTCCCATCACTTACTCCCGCCCATGACCCCTACGGTCAATCCTCTCCATCCACTTCTCCCAGGGTGCCCTCCACCCACTCTCGCTTTGGTCCTCTCGGCTGTTCCCACCAGAGTCCCCTCCCCGCTGCACTAGCCACTGCTACTCAACGTCACTTCAGCCAATCATCATTTTGTTCTTGGGATGTGGGTGACGGGACACTGGCGAGGCCTCCTTCATTGCGCATCACTAATGGCCCTGTGGTAGTGGAGGGCCTTCTCCGTGAACCCTTGTAACCCTTGAGGTGATGTCGCTACCACAATGGTCTTGGGTAAAGAATTCCAGGATATTTTTGCAGTGACTATGAAGGAGTGGTGGTGAATGTCCAAGTCAGGAGGGTGTTCCCAAGATTTTACTTCTTGATGGTAGACATCAGGAGGCTGGGAGGTGCTGTTGGAGTAAGCTTGGCGAGTTGCAGCCAGTTAAATATTGAAATGTAGTCACTGTTGTAATGCAGGAAACACGACAGCTAATTTGCGCACAGCAAGGTCCCACAAACAGCAATGAGATAATGACCAGATAATCTGTTTTAGTGATGTTGATTGAGGGATAAATATTGGCCAGGAGAACTCCCCTGTTCTTCTTCAAAATAGTCCCATGGGATCTTCTACATCCACCTGTGAGAGCAGACGGGGGTCGCGGTTTAACGTCTCATCCGAAAGATGGCACCTTCGACGGTCCCTCAATACTGTACTGGAGTGTCAGTCTCGATTTTGTGCTCAAGTCTCTGGAGTGGGACTTGAACCCACAACCTATGGACTCGGAGGTGAGAGTATTCCCCACTGAGACACGGCTGACGCCCGATGTTACTAAACTGCAGTAATAGTGAAACATGCGTCATTAAAATTTTTCATAGAATCATAAATACTTACTCTTTCTGTCTATTGGGAAAGAAGGGGTGACTGAAGGGAAGCACTTGAGAATACTTCTAATTGTCCTTTGTTGTTGTAGGTGGACGAGCATCTTGTGAAGCTCCCATCCATCTTACACACGGTGGAGGGGAGCAGCCACTCAGACAGTTTGTGAAGTTTTATTCGAGACCAGTTTCACACGTCTTCTTTTTTTTTCCCTTCTCTTAATCGCCAGTTTCATGCCATGGACACCTTGTACAAAAGCACCTACGAGGTTTCGCAGGCCATCTCTGCGCTGGTTCCCCAGGGCGGGCCGGTGCTCTGTCGGGACGAAATGGAGGAGTGGTCTGCTTCGGAGGCCAACCTGTTCGAAGAAGCGCTGGAGAAGTACGGGAAGGACTTCGACGACATCCAGCAGGATTTTGTAAGTAGTGCAAAGGTGCGAGAGATATGAGATGCCTTTTTTCCCCTCTGGGCAGCAGCTCAGGTATAAACTAGCACCATGAGTGTGTGTTCGACAGGCACCTGCTGCATATTATTAGTGATGTACAGGGCCGGGTACATAAGAACAGGAGTAGGCTATTCAGCCATTCAGTTAGGTCATGGCTGATCTGTACCTCATCTCCATTTACCCGCCTTTGATCCAAATCCCTTAATACCCTTGCCTAATAAAAAATCTATCGTTGTCAATATATGTGATGGACAGTAACAGTGGCAGGTATATAGGAACAGGAGTAGTCCAATCAAGGGGCAGCTAGGTAAGTACCTGAGGGAGTAAGGAATAGAAGGATATGCTGATAGGGTGAGATGAAGTAAGGTGGGAGGAGGCTCATGTGGAGTATAGACATCTTCATTGACCAGTTGGGCCAAATGGCCTGTTTCTGTGCTGTAAATTCTATGTAATTCTTTCCCTCTATCCTATTCAGCCATTCAATTAGATCATGGCTGATCTGTACCTCAACTCCACTTTCCAGCCTTTTCTCTATATCCCCCAATATCATTATTTAACAAAAATCTATCTAGTCAATATGAGTGATGTAGAGTAACAGTGCCAAGTAGGCTGCACCAATTATCTTTGTGAGTGTCGTGGTCGAGGGGTTGATGCTCCATTTTTTTCTGCATTCCACTGCTTTCTTTCCACGGCGACTCCAATTCTTTTCCCTTCCAACCAGGGCACTGGCGGCCAGTGGGTGCAGCCCCGTTCCCCGACACTCTTGTCAGCCCCGTTCCCCGACACTCTTGTCAGCCCCGTTCCCCGACACTCTTGTCAGCCCCGTTCCCCGACACTCTTGTCAGCCCCGTTCCCCGACACTCTTGTCAGCCCCGTTCCCCGACACTCTTGTCAGCCCCATTCCCCGACACTCTTGTCAGCCCCGTTCCCCGACACTCTTGTCAGCCCCGTTCCCCGACACTCTTGTCAGCCCCGTTCCCCGACACTCTTGTCAGCCCCGTTCCCCGACACTCTTGTCAGCCCCGTTCCCCGACACTCTTGTCAGCCCCGTTCCCCGACACTCTTGTCAGTCCGTTCCCCGACACTCTGGTGCTCAGCGCTGTGCCGCCCAACATCCCGGACGCCCCTGTAGACATCCAGTTGGTGTGCTTGTGCACTGCCGGTTGATAACGCTCCTCAGTAACCAATGAAGGCGTCCTGCATGGGTGTGGTGTCTGTGGGCCCCAGGATGGTGTTCTGACACCTGCTACACACAGTAGCACAAGGAAGGCGTGTGATTTACTGCAATTTCCCCACCAGGTCCCTGTCGGTGAGAATCTGAGCGGACATCCACCACGCAATCAGCTTTGCCCTCTTGTTCATCCAAAAATATGTAGGATAATTTACATTCCACGAATGGGTTGACTCAGTAACTCCCGAGAGATCATATCTCGGGACTACAATGAAGGAGTTTGGTTAAATCATTTGTTAAGAGAAGTACGAGTTTATTGAAGTGCATTGGGGGTATAATTTCACCTTGCAGCCAGGGTTTAAAACTAGCGTTGCAGATCGGGGCGGTTGTTACAGAAAACCTGCCATATTCATTTCCGTTTAACTCAATGGAAGGAAAATCAGGCGGGTTCTATAAAGAGCGGTCGATCCACAAGGTTTGGTCACCGCCCAGGCAGTGGATATGTAAATTACCCGCATTATCAGTAAATAACGTGCTGGTTTCGGCAGGAACAACGCAGCCTCTACCTGGCTCTGGAAAGCAGGTGAATGCCACACCTCTGGTGTCCCGGATCCAACTTTGCCGGGATCCCCAGTGCATCCTTTGGCGGGGGGGCGGGAAGGATAAGTCAAGCAAACTTTTGAGTCTTAACAACATTTTTCATTTGACATGTTTCCCAGTTACCCTGGAAGTCATTAACCAGCATCGTAGAGTATTACTACATGTGGAAAACCACCGACCGATATGTGCAGCAGGTAACATTCACATACTCACCCATTCCTTCATTCGTTTTTAAGATGGTGTTGTGGGTTCTGTAAACTCGGGTGGATGCGACACTGGGCGCCATTGTGTGTAGTGTATGTCTGCGTCAGCTCCTCTTTAGAGCAAACTGTTTCAGACAAGCGCTTCATAGAATCATAGAAAGTTACAGCACAGAAGGAGGCCATTTCGGCCCATCGTGTCCACGCCGGCCAACAAAGAGCTATCCAGCCTAATCCCACTTCCCAGCTCTTGGTCCGTAGCCCTGCAGGTTACAGCATCCCAAGTGCACATCCAAGTACTTTTTAAATATGGTTAGGGTTCCTGCCTCTACCACCCTTTCAGGCAGCGAGTTCCAGACCCTCACGACCCTCTGGGTGAAGAAATTTCCCCTCAAATCCTCTCTAAACCTTCCACCAATTACTTTAAATCTGTGCCCCCTGGTTTTTGACCCCTCTGCTAAGGGAAATAGATCCTTTCTATCCACTTTATCTCGGCCCTTCATAATTTTATACACCTTGCTGCTGTCGGGAGTCGATCAGTGTGTACCTCGGCACCACTGGTATGAATGCCTCTCCATTTTTCAACTTCTAAGCAAGCCATTTATTCGGTAGACTTGCTGACGCCCCGTGGTGGTGCTCATGTGTAATCTGGACCATGGACTTCATATTTCGCTGCTAACCTGGCCTGTGCCTTTCATGCCGCTGCTCTAATAGTCAAATCCAGATCATACGGCTGCTTCTACACTGCTGAGACCTATTGAAGGGCAGTTGGAACTGGTTATAAATTTCAGGCTCTAGACCAGTGACTGGCTCTCTTTCTATGTTTTTTAAAAATCTATGGTTGTTTTGTATCTGTAACAAAGTGTGCCACTTTGAATTGTGTCGGGTGCATTTATCTGTATATTAAACTTGTGTAGGCTGTGCACTTGCTGTCCACAAACCTTACTTCCCGTTGTCGCACTTTTGTGTTAATGTTGCTGTGTCAATATTTCCCCATTCAGTTTTGCCATGCCAACTGTCACACTGTAATTGGTGGCGCTGGCCACTAATTGGCTCTGTGGAGTGAGTTTCTGAAGTGTATCTCCCAAATCAGCTACCACCTTGTGTGTGTATATTAACAAACTTTTACTTGTAATTACCTGCAAGCAATGCCGCAGGCAATTTACTAATTCATAACGAGGTGTAATGCGTGTGCTGGGTATGAGTGTCTACAACAGTGTGTTACTTGGAAGTGTGAGCGGTGTACACAGCCAACACAGAGGGAGACTTTCAGCCCATCAGTCTGGATGGATTTGACCCCATTCCCAGAGGTGAAAGGAGAGTGTGCCAACCCCCTACACCATCCAGTCCCTCTGATTTGCGAAATGGTTTTATGTAAATGCCCCCCTCGATATTGAAGTACTTTTGCTTTTAGTCCGTGTGAGCCAGAAGACGCAATGTCTTGTATTTTAAGTCAGGTTATGGATCAATATCAGGTGAAGTGTCGGTCGTTTCTCTGTGGGTATTACCTCTGATCTCTCATTGTCTTTCACTTAGAAACGGCTGAAAGCGGCTGAAGCAGAGAGCAAACTGAAGCAAGTGTACATCCCTAATTAGTAAGCACACCTTTTCTGCAACAAATGCGTCTTGCCTTCACAGCTGTGTCCAACCGAGTCGCTTGTGAAATGTCAAAAAGTGTCCCTGTCATTAACAGTCCGTGTCTCTGTCAGTATAAGTCTATGCCCCTGCCAGTATCGGTCTGTGTCTCTGTCCCCATCCCTCCTGCTCCCTCTCCCTCTAACCAGTCATTACTGGCTATTTATTGTAAGCCTGTGTGATAGGGAGGATGTATTAACTTCATGTGGCCATCTTAACTCTGTATATCACTACTTTGTGTCTTGAGCTACTGTGAACAGTTATCTCTGAATTTATACTTCATCGCCAACGGCAGAACAACCACAACTTACATAGCGCCTTTAATCAGAGACCGACATCCCAAGGTACTCCACGGAGGCCTAAAATGAACGCTGAGCTAAAGAAGGAGGGATTAGGATGGGTCAAAGAGGTGGATTTTAAGGAGGGTTTTAAAGGAAAAGAGTGTGGTGGAGAAGCAAAGAGATTTAGAGATGGAATTCCAGAGTTCAGGGCCTAGCCAGCTGAAGGCACGGCCGCCAATGGTTGGGCAAAGTGAACAGGTAATGCACAAACATAGAAACATAGAAGATAGGAGCAGGAGTAGGCCATTCGGCCCCTCGAGCCTGCTCCGCCATTCAATGAGATCATGGCTGATCATCCAAATTCAGTACCCTGTCCCTGCCTTCTCCCCATATCCCTTGATCCCTTTAGCCTTAAGAAATATATCTAACTCCTTCTTGAATATATTTAATGAAATGGCCTCAACTGCACTGTGTGGTAGAGAATTCCACAGGTTCACCACTCTGGGTGAAGAAATTCCTCCTCATCTCTGTCCTAAATGGCTTACCCCTTATCCTTACCCCTGGTTCTGGACTCCCCGACCATCGGGAACATCCTTCCTGCATCTAGTCTGTCTAGTCCTGTTAGAATTTTATAAGTTTCAATGAGATCCCCTCTCATTCTTCTAAACTCCAGCAAGTATAAGCCCAATCGACCCAATCTCTCCTCATACGTCATTCCTGTCATCCCAGGTATCAGCCTGGTGAATCTTCGCTGCACTCCTTCCATGACAAGAACATCCTTCCTCAGATAAGGCGACCAAAACTGCACACAATACTCAAGGTGTGGTCTCACCAAGGCCCTGTACAACTGCAGCTAGACATCCTTGTTCCTGTACTCAAACCCTCTCGCTATGAAGGCCAACATACCATTTGCCTTCTTAGCCGCCTGCAGCGCCTGCATGCTTACCTTCAGCGACTGCTGCACAAGGACGCCCAGGTCTCGTTGCACTTCCCCTTCTCCCAATCTATTGCCATTCAGATAATAATCTGCCTTCCTGTTTTTGACACCAAAGTGGATAACCTCGCATTTATCCACATTATATTGCATCTGCCATGCTTCTGCCCAATTACCCAACCTGTCCAAATCATACTGGAGTTTCTCGGCATCCTCCTCTCAGCACACACGCCCACCCAGCTTTGTGTCGTCCGCAAACTTGGAGATATTACATCTAGTTCCCTCGTCTAGATCATTAATATATATTGTGAATAGCTGGGGGTCCAAGGACCGATCCCTGCGGTACCCCACTAGCCACTGCCCGCCACTCAGAAAAGAGCCGTTTATTCCAACTCTTTGCTTTCTGTCTGCCAACCAGTTCTCTATCCAAGTCAATACCTTGCCCCCAATCCCATGTGCCTTAACTTTACACGCTAATCTCTTATGCGGGACCTTATCGAAAGCCTTTTGAAAGTCCAAATACACCACATCCACTGGTTCTCCCTTATCTATTTTACCAGTTACACCCTCAAAAAATTCCAGTAGATTAGTCAAGCACGTTGACTTTGCCCGATCCGGTCTGTTTTCCAAGTGCTCTGCTATTACATCTTTTATAATGGACTCTAGCATTTTCTCCACTACCGATGTCAGGCTTACCGGTCTGTAATTCCCCGTTTTCTCTCTACCACCTTTTTTGAATAGTGGGGTAACATTAGCTACCCTCCAATCCATGGGTACTGTTCCAGAGTCTATCGAATTTTGGAAGATGACCAGCAATGCATCTACTATTTCTAGGGCCACTTCCTTAAGTACCCTGGGATGTAGATTATCAGGCCCTGGGGATTTATCGGCCTTCAATCCCGTCAATTTCCCTAACACCATTTCCCTACAAATACTGATTTCTTTCAGTTCCTCTCTTTCATCAGACCCTATGTTCCCCGACATCTCTGGGAGGTTATTTGTGTCCTCCTTTGTGAAGACAGAACCAAAGTATGTATTTAATTGGTCTGCCATTTCTTTGTTCCCCATTATAAATTCCCCTGATTCTGACGGCAAGGGACCTATGCTTGACTTCACCAATCTTTTTCTCTTCACATATCTATAAAAGTTTTTACAGTCAGTTTTTATGTTCCCTGAAAGCTTACTCTCATACTCTATTTTCCCCCTCTTAATTAATCCCTTTGTCCTCCTTTGTTGAATCCTAAACTGTTCCCAATCCTCAGGTTTACTGCTTTTTCTGGCCAATTTATATGTCCTCTCCTTGGATCTTATGCTATCCCTAATTTCCCTTGTTAGCCACGGTTGAGTCACCTTTTTTGTTTTATTTTTATGCCAAACTGGGATGAACAAATTCTGTAGTTCTTCCATGCGATCTTTGAATGTTTGCCATTGCCTATCCACCGTCAACCCTTTGAGTGACATTCCCCAATTAATCCTACCCAACTCGCGCCTCATACCATCGTAGTTTCCTTTATTTAAATTCAGGACCCTAGTCTCTGAGTCAACTACTTCACTCTCCATTTTAATGAAGAATTCTATCATATGATCGCTCCGACCCAAGGGGCCTCATACAACAAGATTGCTAATTAATCCTTTCTCATTACATAATACCCAGTCTAAGATGGCCTGATCTCTAGTTGGTTCCTCTACATATTGGTCTAGGAAACCATCCCGTATACACTCCAGGAATTCCTCCTCCACAGTATTGTTACTAATTTGGTTAGCCCAATCTCTATGTAGATTAAAGTCACCCATGATAACTGCTGTGCCCTTATTGCACGCTTCTCTAATTTCCCTTTTAATGCCACCCCCAACCTCCGCATTACTGTTTGGAGGTCTATATACCACTCCCCCTAACGTTTTCTGCCCCTTGGTATTTCTCAGGTCTACCCATACAGATTCCACATCATCAGAGCTAATATCCTTCCTTATAATTGTGTTAATCCCCTCTTTAACCAGCAATGCTACCCCACCTCCTTTTTTGCCTATCTTTCCTGAATATTGAATACCCCTGGATGTTGAGTTCCCAGCCTTGGCCACCCTGGAGCCATGTTTCCGTAATCCCAATCATATCATATTCGTTTACCTCTATTTGCGCAGCTAATTCATCCACCTTATTACGAATGCTCCTCGCATTGAGACACAAAGCCTTCAGGCTTGTTTTTTTAACGCTCTTAGACCTTTTAGAATTATTATTTACTGTGGCCATGTTTGATTTAAACCCTTGATTTCTCTGACTGCCACTTTTGTTTTTCTCCTTCCTGTCTTTTGCTTTTATCCTTGTTTCCCTTTCCTCTGTCTCCATGCTCAGGTTCCCAAACCCCTGCCATTTTAGTTTAAACCCTCCCCCAGAGCACTAGCAAACACTCCCCCTAGGACATCGGTCCCGGCCCTGCCCAGGTGCAAACCGTCCGGTTTGTACCGGTTCCAATGTCCCAGGAATTTGAATCCCTCACCCTTGCACCATTCCTCTAGCCACGTATTCATCTGAAATATCCTTCTATTTCTACTCTGACTAGCACGTGGCACTGGTAGCAATCCTGAGATTACTACCTTTGAGGTCCTATTTTTTAATTTACCTCCTAACTCCCTATATTCAGCTTTTAGGACCTCATCCCGTTTTTTACTTATATCGTTGGTACCTATATGCACCACGACAACTGGCTGTTCACCTTCCCCTTCCAAAATGTTCTGCAGCCGCTCTGAGACATCCTTGACCCTTGCACGAGGGAGGCAACACACCATCCTGGAGTCTTGTTTGCGGCCGCAGAAACACCTATCTATTCCCCTTGCAATAGAATCCCCTATTACTATAGCTCTACCCCTCTTTTTCCTCCCGTCCTGTGCAGCAGAACCACCCCTGGTGCCAGGAAGTTGGCTGCTGCTGCTTTCCCCTGATAAGCCATCCCCCCCAACAGTATCCAAAGTGGTATATCTGTTTGAGAGGGGAATGACCACAGGGGACTCCTGCCCTACCTGCCTGCGCCTACTACTCTGCCTGGTGGTCACCCATTCCCTTTCTGCCTGTGCAACCTTTACCTGCGGTGTGACCAACTCCCTAAATGTGCTTTCCACAACGTCCTCAGCATCGCGAATGCCCCAGTACGTATCCAATCGCAGCTCCAGCGCCGCAATGTGGTCTGCCAGTAGCTGCAGCTGGATACACTTCCTGCACACATGGTCGTCAGGGACACAGGAAGTGTCCCTGAGTTCACACATATCGCAGGAGGAACATACCACGGGGTCGAGCTGTCCTGCCATGACTTACCCTTTAATTAATTCAAATTAAATTAAATCAAATCAATACCAACAATTACACTTCAGTTAAATGATATACTTAAGGGCCCTTGTTTAGCAGCAGTCCCCGCTACACCACAGAGAGCTTAGAAACTATAAACCACAGAGTTTAAGTTTGGAAAAAGGAGAAATACTCACCAACCAATCACTTACCTGCTTTCTGGTGACGTCACACTTCGATTACTTTTTACTTCTCTCTCTCCCGCTCGGAGATTGGTAAACCTACCTGGTCTGCTGTTGCTTTTATCACCGCCGCCGCCTCGCTCCACACAGGTCCGCCGCTGCTGTGGGGCCTACCTGCTGCTGCTGTCGCTTTTATCACCGCCGCCTCACCCAGGTCCGCCGCCGCTGTGGGGCCTACCTGCTGCTGCTGCCGCTTTTATCACCGCCACTCCGCCGCCTCACCCAGGTCCGCTGCCGTTGACAGGCCAGAGCCGGAGAAACTGAGAGTCCAGGTGGGGGAGCGGGCAGGTGGCGAGGAAATGGGTGGGAGTATAGGTACTGGAGGAGTTTACAAACATAGGCAGGATCAAGACCATGAAGGGTTTTAAGCACGAGGATAAGAATTTTAAATTGGTGGCATTGTGGGACAGGAACCAATGTAGGTCAGTGGGGACGGGTGATTGGTGAAGAGGACCTGGTGCGCGATAAGATACGGGCAGCAGAATTTTGGATGAACTGAAGTTTACAGAGGGTGGGTGATGGGAGGCTGACCAGGAGAGCATTGGAATCATCGAAACTGGAAACAGCAAAGGCATGGATGAGGGTTTCTGAAGGAGATGAGCTGAGTTATTGAGGTGGATGTATATGATCTTGGTGACTGAGAAGATATGGGCTTGTAAACAGAGCTCAGTGTAGGATGCTGAGGTTGCAGATAGTCTGGTTCAGCCTGAGATGGTGGCTAGGGAGAGAGATGGAATTGGTCAGAAGAGTAGAGAGTTTGTGGCGGGGGCTGAGGGAAGGCAGCACTGAGGAAGGACGGCACTCCTTGTCTTTTAGGATGTTATTTAAACTGATGCCCCATCTGCCTGTTCAGGTGGATGTCCAGAAAGAGCCCGTGGCACTATTCAAGGAATAGGGAGTTATCCCGGCCAACATTCCTTACTCAACCAACACAACTACAAAAAGAAAGGCAGGTTATCTGGTCATTTGCGTTTTGTGGGATCTTGCTCTGTGCAATTGCCTACCTAAGACCTCAAAAAGTAAATAATTGGTTGTAAAGCGCTTTGGGACGTCCTGAGAACATGCTATATAAATGAAAGTTCTTCTGTCTTCCTTTGTCTACCTGGTTTGGACTGGGGGAGCTGGTTTGGAAAGTCTCTTCATCTTCAGCAGTTTCACAGTTTAACAAACATTGTAATTTACAAACATTGGTGGGAAATGAGGTTGAACGTTTCTTGGCTGTAATTAGTTTTGTTTCGCCGCCGATAACAGGAAATGGGCACTTTGTGTCCCAGAGGTTGACTCTCTGTCCTGTCATCTCCGTGTTCCCCAATCTGCCTCTTTGAGTGACTATTGACACATGAGTCGGAGGGACTTACGGCACACAGAGTGTATTTACACAGTGTCTGTACAAACTATAGCGAACAGAACTCATGACCGAAACTACAGCAGAGTCTCCTGATAAAAGCAGGATTATTTCTCCGTTAAATGCAGTGAGTGGCGGATAGTTGCATAATAAATAATTCTGTGCATAAACTTGCGTGATTGATGAGGGAATTACCCAATCATCTCCATTCTGGCTGGGCCTTGTGGTGTCACTGTATGCAGCCTTATTTTTCGTCTTCCTTTCCCCCACCCCGCTCTTTAGTAATAAGCCAAACCCGAACCAGATCAACGGAAGCAACACAAAGACGGGAACGGTGAACGGAGGGAGTGTGCTGGCACCGAATGGGGCAGTGGCAGTGCCAGGACCAGGGCGAGCGTGCGAGAGCTGTTTCAGTAAGTACTCTTGGGATCACGAAACATGCGAAGGCCTCCGCGTGGCTTGATGCGGCAACCATTTTGAGCGCTGTGGCCACTCGCCATTAATGTCAGTCATTTGAGCCAGGATGGCAAGATGGTCCAGAGACAGGTGGAAGCCAGAAGCAAGTGCCCGGCTCCCGATTTTAACAGCGCAGCCACACAAGGGCCTCGGATTACACCGGGTTTTCAAAAACCAGTTGGGTGGTAGCGACCAGACTGAGCCGTCCAAACGTGGAACGTGATGTTCCATTTACTCCCGGCCGTTCCGGGCCGCGCTCCCGGCCGTTCCGGGCCTCGGGAGGAAGGTTTCAATTTATTTGTATCTCTTTTTGTTTCACCAGATACTCAGTCGTACCAGTGGTACTCGTGGGGTCCTCCCAACATGCAGTGCCGTCTCTGCGCAGCCTGCTGGGCCTACTGGAAGAAGTATGGTGGACTGAAAATGCCAACCCGGCTGGACGGCGAAAGGCCAGGACCAAACCGGAATAGCCTGGTAACTGCCAAATGCTGGAGATTGCACTAGTTTGTCGTCTTGCCAGCTTTTCTCCACCAGTTTACTCTCCTTCCTTAATAAAAAACAGAAAATACTGGAGATACTCAGCAGGTCAGACAGCATCTGTGAAGAGAGAAACAGAGTTAACGTTTCAGGTCGATGATGAAAGGTCATCTCTTCACAGATGCTGCCTGACCTGCTGAGTATCTCCAGCATTTTCTGTTTTTATTTCAGATTTCCAGCATCTGCAGTATTTTCTTTTTGTATTCTCCCTCCTTTCCTCCCTGAAGAGGTTGACTGCTTGCTGCAGTCCAGGTGCACGGGCAGCTCTCCGACAGCTCACCCAAGGGGCTCGTTATTAATGCGTGAGCATAGACGGCGAGTGTCATTGCCTTGTTAGAGTGTGGGTAGATTGCAGCCAGATATGATCCAGTCCCCATCCAGTGTCCACACATGAGCCCTTACCAGCAGGGGGTCACTGGATAGAGGCGCTAACCCTTGGCACTGAGAGAAATTGTAGCACCTCTAACCCTGCCCTGACTCAGATCAGCTGACTCAACAACAAACCGTTTGCTTAGTCAGTTTGGCTCAGTGCTAGCACTCTGGCCTCAGAGTCAGATGGTCATGGTTCAAGTCCCACTCCAGAGACTTGAGTGAGTAATCTCAACTGCCACTTTAGTGCAGTACTGAGGGAGTGCGACACTGTTGGAGGTGCCAAAAATCACCAAAGACGTTAAATCTGTCTTTTTGGGTGGATGTTGAAGAAGAGCAGGGGAGTCGTCCCAGTGTCCTGACCAATATTCCTCCCTCAATCAAAACCTTCCTAAACAGATTAACTGACATTCATCTCAGTGCTGTTTGTGGTCTTGTTATGCACAAAATGGCTGCCCCGTTTGCCTATGTAACAAAAAGGATGTGATATGGTGCTATATAAATGCAGGTATTTATTATCATTAATATATTTGTTACAATGGCGTTCCCTGAGATTAAGTGAGTGCCACCTCTAACCAACTGCCCTTGAAGATTTTTCTTCTCCCATTCCTGCGTGAGGAACCGCCTTGCGTTCACTCTGCGCCTCCCTCGTGAGAAGGGCAATCGCCAGGGGACGCATCAGTCCGCACCACCTCTATGCCGCTAAGTTGTCCGTGTAGACCCCTCAAGACTCTCTTTTTGGAGTGTATTTTCACGATTGCTGTAACTTTTTGCCCTTTCCTCTCCGCCTCTCTCCAGAACGCTCATGGCCTGCCAGTTAGGAACAGCACCAGTCCCAAGTTCGCATTGAAGACACGGCAGGCCTTTTACCTGCACACGACCAAACTGACGAGAATGGCCAGGCGTTTATGTCAAGACATTCTACAGCAGGCAGCGCGACACCCCTATGTGCCGATTAACAGTGCGGCCATCAAGGCAGAGTGTGAGTACCGAGGTAATGTGAGGGCCAGATTATAATGGTGAGAAAGTTCTCTTTCAGACTCAAGAGTGGTTTACTGATGAGGATATGGGTCCTTTCTTGGACGTGACTGTATTCCCTCACCCCTGTGCCCCGACTCTTGCTGGGTTCGGGCCCCCTGTGTGCTGGTCACTCTCTAGTACCCAGACTATTCTTTATCTGGCAGCAATTCTCCCAGTGCCCTGGCCAACGTGCATCCCTCAATCGATACCACAGAAAACAGATGGACTGCATTCATCTCATTGGCTGGGTTCTTACTGTGTGCACATTGGCTACTGTGTTTGCCTACGTAACAACAGTGAATTGGCTATGGAAGCAAATCCAAGAACTTCCTTTCTTTGAGTGAGGTTGCTAATTTGTTTTAATTTCTGGCCACTTTTGTGTGTTGACTTGCACACACCCTGCGGTGACAACAGGTTTTCTAGGCTGGGCTTAAAAGCAGGTCCCAGAGTTTTCCCTGGACTGGGAACCGCCCAGGTCTCCATGAGAATGGCTTGAGCCGCTGCCTGGCCTTCCAAGGAGCTGGGGGAAAACCTTAGAAAACGAGCCACATCCAACTATATCCAGCAGTTGTAAACCCCAACACATCCTCAGCCCAGTCCCAGCCCAAATCAGTGGATAACTGTTCATGTTTTGTGTCTCCTCCCTCGGAGAAGGGAGATGCTTCACCTGAGTGCCAGCACCTCCCTGGAGACTAAAGAGACCCTTGCATCCAGTCATTGTAGGAAAAGTCCAGCTAGGAATGACGATTCAGTGAAGCCCTGGTCTCAATTAACCTCAGTTGAGTTGTTTAAACATACTTTTAATGTCAAAGAACACCTGGGTTTCCTTAGCCATCCTGTCCTCTTGGTAATTCTTTAACGTTGAAAAAATATTCAACCGGGTGGAGTGAGTTTGAGTGTTTGCCACTTGCAAAAGGCTCATATTTGTGTAAGACATTGTGTTGAAGTGTGTGACTCTCCCATTCCACCTCCGTCCTAGCTGCAGTCGGATAGGGGTAGCTGGGAGCTTGGCTCCATTCTTTTTTTCTCAGTATTGAGATGTGGGCGTTGCTGGTAAGGCTGGCATTTATTGACCATCCCTAGTTGTCCTTGAGAAAGTGGTGGTGGTGGGTCTTCGTCTTCAGCTGCTGCACTCCGTGTGATGAAGGTACTCCCACAAAGCTGTTATTCTTCGTAGCGGCCTGCGAGACCACTTTAGAGGACATTTAAAAGGCAACCGCGTTGGTGTGGGACTGGAGTCACGTATAGGCCAGACTGGGTAAGGACGGCAGGCTTCCTTCCCTAAAGGACATTAGTGAACCAGTTGGGTTTTTACGACAATCCGACAGCTTCATGGTCACTTTTACTGACACCAGCTTTTTGTTTCAGGTTTTTTTTTAAATCAATTCAGATTCTCAAGCAGCCATAGTGAAATTTGAACTTGCGTTCTTTGGATTATTAATCCAGGCCTCGGGATTACTAGCCCAGTAATAGAATCACTACATTACTGTACCCAAATCCTGTTGGGTCTGGATGTTGAACCTTCAGTTGTTGCTATGCGCTGGTGCTGAAATCCTGATCACTTCACTCTAAAATCATGGAGCAGGTAATCCTGCTTGTCAGTGTGTCAGGTTGCAATTTTAGTCCTGGTAAACCCAGAATTATGCCCGTCTGATAGCTGATAGTGACTCTCTCCATCACCGTGGATGGAATAAGTTACCAGGGAGGATCATTGAAGTTTTTTTTGTGTGCTTATCAAAGTGAGGGATATTACTATTGGGGAAGGGATTAGTACCCATTTGAGACACACAAGCCATGATTTTAACCTGAAATGGGACATGGGCCTGTGGGGAGTGGGGCGAGAGCCAAACTCCTGCCAGCCTGAGATTGATAGATTTTTTTTAGGCAAGGAGATTAAGGTTTATGGAACCAAGATGGGTGGATGGAGTTAAGGTGCAGATCAGCCATGATCTAATTGACTGACGGAACAGGCTCGAGGGGCTGAATGGGCTACTCCTGTTCCTATCTTCCTAACGCGAGCCCTAGGTGATTTTAACTCCTGAGCCTTCGCCACATGTCTCCGGTCAGCTGGCGACTGACCAGCAGGCGGGGCCAGAATTGCAGGCGGCAGGTGGCCGGCAGCAAAGGGAGGCCGTCGGCCACAGGGTAAATCACGGCGAGGGGGATTCAAGAGAGTCTCGAGGGGGTGGGGGGAGCAGCCCAGGGCAGGGGAGGCCTAAACTTTCCTATTGTGTACCACTCCTGCTCCTCCTGGCCATTCAAGGAAAGTAAAAAAAAAACGAAACCTTAAATGGTTTCTTGTGATCCCTGACTCTCTTCCTGCTGGCTTTACCTGGCCGGAAAGCCACAGCGGCTTCAGGCGGGTGTCCTTGCCACCTCCGGGACAATGGCGGCAACGTTCCCTCTAGGGCACACGGCTGCCTGCCGTTCCGCACAGCCCGGGACCGGCTTTTCTAATGTGAAATTTTGCACTGCATGAAACTTTGCAATTTTGAGCATGAAATGTTCCTCAAAAAATTAGGGAGAACATTGATTGCTGGGTGAGTCACCCAGCCGGTTTCTGTTGGACAATAGGGTTAAGGTCACCCCTGCAATGACAGCATTAAGATCAGGTGTAGCACAGGTACAGGGTAAGGCTCCCACTACTCTGTCTCAACAATGTGCCTCAGCCCCAATTTCACAAGTGTGCAACATACTGCAGCAGTGTAACATTTGTCAAGACCTCGGAGAGCATGCAGGGGAGATTCACCAGAATGGTACCAGGGGTGAGGGATTTCCGTTATGTGGAGAGACTGGAGAAATTGGAGGTTGTTCTCCTTAGAGCAGAGAAGGTTAAGGGCAGATTTAATAGAGGTGTTCAAAATCATGAAGGGTTTTGATAGAGTAAATAAGCAGAAACTGTTTCCACTTGCAGGTGGGTCGGTAACTAGAGGACGCAGATTTAAGGTAATTGGCAATGATTGAGATGAAACAATTTTTTATGCAGCAAGTTGTTGTGATCTGCAATGCACTGCCTGAAAGGGTGGTGGAAACAGATTCAATAATAACTTTCAAAAGGGAATTGGATAAATAGAATCTTAGATTAGTACAGCCCAAAATTGCAGGCACATGGAGAAAGGGCAGGGGAGTGGGACTAATTGGATAGCTCTTCCAAAGAGCTGACACAGTCATGATGGGCCAAATGGCGGCCTCCTGTGCTGTATCATTCGATGATATCCCACACCAGCCATCCTGTGGCCTCTCCGAGCAGGATTGCCAGTTCGTGCCAAATTGGTGCTGCAGGCTCCTGCCCACTAGGCGCTCGGTTGAGACGGGCCCAAACCTAGTTCACACAGGACTCTTACAGCCAGCAGAGAGGTGTGACTTTCATCCCATCAGCCTGTGCTGGATCTGAACCCAGGTCTCAGAAGTTGAAAGGACAGTGTCTAACCCCACCGTGGCACCCTGTTCCTCAGAAATGGGATTGAGAGAATTCGAGATTGTTCTGGAGGACTGAGGGTTCCTAAAACAACCTACATTTTTTTACGTACCAGGTACACTGCGGTTACCAGAAGCAGCAAATCAAACCATAGGACTGAAACGAGCTGTTAGAAAACCCTTGGAAACAATCGTGGAATACCTAGGTAAGAGTCAGCCCGAACTCGTGACACAGGCCGGTGTAGTGGTTCGTATTCCGAATAACTAATCATACTTGTGAATAACTAACGCTTGTGGTTTGATCATTTAAGTCATCAATTCCTGCTTCAGACCAGTTTAAGTCTCTGAATATTAAACATATTTTGAGCAGAAATGAAGTGGACAAAACCTTCCTATAGTACGACCATAATAGGAATGTAAACAAATGAAATATTTTTGCTCTCCCTCTTTCATACCAGCCAAAAATCTGTTGCTTAACTCTAGATAGAGCCCATAATAATATAAATCGGAGATACATGTGCCATCAAAATATAACGTATTTACATGCATTGTGTAGCTGTATAAAAATTGGGTGACTAAAACTGGTCTTTATGGTCCAGTGTCAGCTGTGGCTCAGTGGTAGCACACTCGCCTCTGTGCCGGAAGGTTGTGGGTTGCAATCCCACTCCAGGGACTTGAGCACAAAATCTAGGCTGACACTCCAGTGCAGCGCTGGAGGAGCGCTGCACTGTCAGAGGTTCCGTCTTTCATCTGCTCTCTCAGGTGGATGTAAAAGATCCCATGGCACTATTTCGAAGAAGAGCAGGGGAGTTATCCCCGGTGTCCTGACCAATATTTATCCCTCAATCAACATAACACAAACAGATTATCTGGTCAATATCACATTGCTGTTTGTGGTAGCTTGCTGTGCACAAATTGGCTGCTGCGTTTCCCACATTACAACAGTGACTACACTTCAAAAGTGCTTCATTGGTTGTAAAGTGCTTTGAGACGTCCAGTGGTCTTGAAAGGCGCTATATAAATGCAAGTCTGTCTGTCTTTTTTATTTTATAACCCACTGCCGAAACTAAGTACGCTTCCTGAAATGAGTGTTCTTTCTACCCCAACCCCTAAGTATCTGTGCTTTGTGAAGCAACTGTTCATTCTACCCCGACCCCTAAGTATCTGTACTTTGTGAAGCGAGTATTCATTGTATCATGGCCCCTAAGTATCTGTGCTATGTGAAGCGAGTATTCATTGTATCATGACCCCTAAGTATCTGTGCTTTGTGAAGTGAGTATTGTATCATGGCCCCTAAGTATCTGCTTTGGGAAGCGAAGGTTTGTTCACTGGATTTTTTTTTTACCAGAACCCATAGGTGAATCATCTTGAGTGTTGTGTGGCATGGGAATGACTAAATCCACAGTGAGTAACCTAAGTTCCCCTGGTGGCCTATTGGGTAGAGACACTGCAGCACCCATTCATAAAGCCCAGAAGGATCTGGGTTTTGTCCTCAGAGTCTGTTGAACTGGTTGATCTCAACTGGGACAGTAGTTGTCAGCAGTATAATTGGTCTCAGCCCTGGGCTATTGGTGAGTGGGAGGAATATCATAGGAACATGGGGATATAGGAACAGGAGTATGCCATTTAGCCCCTCGAGCATGTTCCGCCATTCAATGAGATCATGTTTGATCTGTGACATGACTCCATATACCTGCCTTTGCCCCATATCCCTTAATACTTTTGGTTAACAAAAATCTATCGATCTCCAATTTACAATTAACGATTGATCTAGCAGCAACTGCCATTTGCAGAAGAGAGTTCCAAAACTCTACCACCCTTTGTGAGTAGAAGTGTTTCCTAACTTCACTCCTGAAAGGCCTGGTTCTCATTTTTAGACTCTGCCCCCTCGTCCTAGACTCCCCAACCAGCAGAAATAGTTTCTCTCTATCTACCTTATCAGTTCCCCTTAATATCCTGAAAACTTCAATCAAATCACCCTTTAATCTTCTGAATTCCAGGGAATACAACCTTAGTTTGTGTAATCTCTTCACATAATTTAACCCTTGGAGTCCGGGTATCATTCTGGTAAACCTACGCTGCACTCCCTCCAAGGCCAATATATCCCTCCGAAGGTGTGGTGCCCGAACTGCTCATAGTACTCCAGGTGTGGTCTAACCAGGGTTTTGTACAGCTGTAGCATAACTTCTATCCCCTTGTATTCTAGTCCTCTAGATATAAAGGCCAGCATTCCATTAGCCTTTTTGATTATTTTCTGTATCTGTTCATGACATTTTAATGATCTATGTACCTGGACCCCAAAGTCTCTTTGGACCTCCACTGTTTTTAGCTTTTCACCATTTTAGAAAGTACCCTGTTCTATCCTTTTTAGGTCCAAAGTGGATGACCTCATATTTGCCTACTTTGAAATACATTTGCCACAGTTTTGCCCATTCACTTAATCTATTAATATCTCTTTGTAATTTTATGCTTTCATCAGCACTGGTTACAATGCCCACCTATCTTTGTCATCAGCAAACTTGGATATGTGGCTCTTTATCCCATCATCTAAGTTGTTAATAAATACGGTGAATAGTTGAGGCCCCGACACAGATCCCTGAGGGACACCACTAGTCACATCCTGCCAATTAGAGTATCTGCCCATTATCCCTACTCTCTGTCTCCTGCCGCTCAGCCAATTTCCTAACCAGGTCAATAGTTTACCTTCAATTCCATGAGCTTCAGCTTTAGCTAAGTTTCTTATGAGGGACATTATCAAATGCCTTCTGGAAGTCCATATAAATAACATCCATAGACATTCCCCTGTCTGCTACTTTAGTCACTTCTGCAAAGGTTTGTCAGGCATGACCTACCCTTTACAAATCTATGCTGGCTGAAAATTTTCACGATTTTCAGTCATTCTATCCTTAATTATAGGTTCTAGTAATTTTCCGACAACAGATGTTAGGCTAACTGGTCTATAATTCCCTGGTTTCCCTCTCTTGCCATTCTTTGGAAGATTATAGTTAGGGCATATGTAGTGTTCTCACCTACTTCCTTCAAAACCCTGGGATGGAAAGCATCTGGTCATGGGGGTTTGTCACTAATTATTGCCATTATTTTTTCATTACTGTTTTGCTTATGTTAATTTTGGTGCCCTGATTCAATATTAGTTTCCTTGGGATGCCCAGCAAGCTATCCTCTTCCTCTACTGTAAATACTGATACATAGTAATTATTCAACATGTCCACTATTTCCTTGTATTTATTTACAATATCAGTTTTCTTGGGCCCACATTGTTCCTGACCACCCTCTTTTTCCTAATCTCACTGTAAAACATTTTTGTATTGATTTTGATATCCCTTGCAAGTTTCTTTTCATACTCCCTTTTTGTAGCTCTTGCTGTCTGTTTTGTCACCTTTTGTTGTTCTTTGTATTTCTCCCATTCGCCAGGATCTGTGCTATTTTTTGCATTCTTGTATGCTTTTTCTTTTAGTTTTATGCTGTCCCTTACCTCTTTTGTCGTACATCACTTTTTTTTGTTAAGAAGAGCTCTTGCCCCTTAGGGGTATAAACTGGTTCTGTGTCAGATCACCTACCACTGATCTTCTGTCGAATTACCGATTAACAGATTTGCCCAGAGTCAGTCTTGTCCAAATCTAGAATCTTAGTAGCTGTTTTACGTTTCTCCCCTTCAAGCACAACATTGAACTCAATCATATTATGATCGCTATTTGATAAATGTTCACGCACCATTAGGCTGTTAACTAAATCTGGCTCCTAACTCATTACTAAATCTAATATGGCCTACCCCCTTATTGGTTCTAGCACATTGTTGTAGAAAACTATCCTGAACTTCGATTGAATCACCCCTTAACTGTCTAAATTCCAGGGAATACAACCCTAGTTTGTGAAATCTTTTCTTAAGCTCAAGAAATTTCCTACCTTTCTCACATGAACTAGTCTGCTTAGCCAACTCTATTTGAAAGTTACAATCCCCCATTAAAACAACTCGGCCTTTACTACATGCTTGCCTAATCTCCGTATTTATACATTCTGTCACTTCACAGCTGCTATCTAGGGGACCTATACACAACTCCCACTACAATCTTAAATACTTTTCTATTTCTTAACTCTACCCATGAAGTCGCCACTGCCTCTTTACCTCTCGTTATATCCTCTCTTATCATTGAAGTAATTTCATTCACAATCCTTAAGGCTACTCCTCCCCCTCTACTAGTTTCCCTATCCTTACTGTAGTAGACCTTATAACCTAGTATATTCAGTTCCCAGTCCTGACCGTCTTGCAGCCATGTCTCAGTATTGGCTGCCATGTCGTACCCTCTAAGTTGAATTTGTGCCTGCAATTCATTCAAATTTGTTTTTTGTGCGTTTATATAAAGAACGCTTATTTGGGCCACGCACCCTAACCTGTCCTTCTGCTCTAATGTTGTTTTTCTCTCACATTTCTTCTTTCTCTCTCCCGATTTAATTATTTTACACCTTTTAGTTTTCCCTTTACCTGTAGTGCCTAAAGCACAATTTCTGGCTATTACTCTCCTCTCCATTTTGTTTGTTTTATAATTATTATTTAAAATATTTATATATTTCCACCTGAGCCATCTCTGCCATTTACTAGTTTAAAGTCCTTGTGACTGGCCTATTCCTTTCCGCTAGGACCCCGGTCCCAGCCCAGTTCAAGTGGAGCCCGTCCCAGCGGTACAGCTCTTTCCTGTCCCAGTACTGTTGTCAGTGTTCCATGAAATGGAACTACTATTTCCCACACCACTCCTTCAGCCACATGTTCACCTTCATAATCTGCTTATCCCTATGCCAATTTGCACATGGCTCGGGTAATAATCCTGAAGTACGGTGCCCAAAATTGGACACAATACTTCAGTTGAGGCCGAACCAGTGTTTTATAAAGGCTCATCATAACTTCCTTGCTTTTGTACTCTATGCCTCTATTTATGAAGCCCAGGATCCTGTATGCTTTTTAAACCGCTTTCTCAACCTGCCCTGCCAACTTCAATGATTTGTGCACATACACCCCCAAGTCTCTCTGTTCATGTGCCCCCTTTAGAATTGTACCCTTTAGTTTATATTGCCTTTCCTACTAAATTGCATCACTTCGCACTTTTCTGCGTTAACTCTCATCTGTCTTGTGTCTGCCCATTCCACCAGCCTGCCGTATGTCCTCTTGAAGTCTATCACTATCCTCTTCATTGTTCACTATACTTCCCAGTTTTGTGTCATCTGCAAATTTTGAAATTGTGCCCTGTACACCCAAGTCCAAGTCATTAATATATATCAAGAAAAGCAGTGGTCCTATTACCGACTCCTGGGGAGCACCACTGTGTACCTTCCTCCAGTCCGAAAATACAACTGTTCACCACTACTCTCTGTTTCCTGTCACTAAGCCAATTTTGTATCCGTGCTGCCACTGTCCATTTTATTCCATGGGCTTCAACTTTGCTGGCAAGCCTATTATGAGGCACTTTGTCAAACATCTTTTGGAAGTCCATGTACACCACATCAACCACATTGCCCTCATCAACCCTTTCTGTTACCTATCAAAAAATTCAGTCAGGTTATTTAAACATGAATTGCCTTTAACAAATCCGTGCTGGCTTTCCTTAATCAATCCACACTTGTCCAAGTGACTGTTTTGTCCCGGATTATTTTTTCTAAAAGCTTCCCCACTGCCGAGGTTAAACTGACTGGCCTGTAGTTGCTGGGTTTATCCTTGCACCCTTTTTTGAACAAGGGTGTAACATTTGTAATTCTCCAGTCCTCTGGCACCACCCCCGTATCTAAGGAGGATTGGAGGATTATGGCCAGTACCTCTGCAGTTTCCACCTTTACTTCCCTCAGCATCCTAGGATGCATCCCATCTGGTCCTGGTGACTTATCTACTTTAAGTACAGCCAGCCTTCTAGTACCTCCTCTTTATCAAATTTTATCCCATCCAGTATCTCCACTACCTCCTCTTTCACTATGACTTTGGCAGCATCTTCCTTGGTAAAGACAGATGCAAAGTACAGTAAACTCTTTCTTATCCGGCACCTATGGGACCAGGATGGTGCCAGTTGATGAAAAATTCTGAATAACAGAGAGGTATACCTACCAAGGCAATTTTTAACATAAACAAAAATAAAAAATCAAGAAATGTACTGTATAATTGCGTACTCACCTACAGAATGTTCAGTTAAATGTATGGTAGAATTGGCAAGATGACCGGTTATTGAGGTGTTGTTTTGTATTGAGATATATCTATTTTGCCGGTTGTTAAAGTATTCCGGATGATAAAGTGCCATTTAAACAAAAGTTTACTGTACTCACTTAGTACCTCAGCCATGCCCCCTCTGCCTCGATGCGTAGGTCTGCATTTTGGTCTCTAATCGGCCCCTGCCCTCCTCTTACCACCCGTTTACTATTTATATGCCTATTGAAGACTTTTGGATTCCCTTTTATGTTAGCTGCCAATCTATTCTCATACTCTCTCTTTGCCCCTCTATTTCCTTTTTTACTTCCACTCTGAACTTTCTATATTCAGCCTGGTTCTCACTTGTATTCTCAACCTGACATCTGTCCCCTTTTTCTGTCTTGCTCTCTATCTCTTTAGTCATCCAGGGACCTCTGACTTTGGTTACCCTCGTGGGAATGTACCTCAACTGTACCCAAACCATCTTCTCTTTAAAGGCAGCCCATTGCTTGATTATAGTTTCGACTGCCAATCTTTGATTCCAATTTACCCGGGCCAGATCCATTCTCAACCCACTGAAATTGGCCTTCCTCTAACTAAGTATTTTTTACTCTAGATTGCTCCCTGTCCTTTTCCATACTTAATCTAAACCTTATGGTACTATGATCACTGTTCCCTAAATGTCCCCCTACTGACACTTGCTCCACTTGACCCACCTCATTCCCCAGAACCACATCCAGCAATGCCTCCTTCCTTGTTGGGCCGGAAACATACTGATCAAGAAAGTTCTCTGAACGCACTTCAGAAATTCTTCCCCCTCTCTGCCCTTTACACTATTACTATCCCAATCTATATTAGGATAGTTGAAGTCCCCCATTATCACTACTCTATATAGTCTGTAATTTCCTTGCAAATTTGCTCCTCTGTATCCTTCCCACTAATTGGTGGCCTATAGAATACACCTAGTAGTGTAATGGCACCTCTATTGTTTCTTAACTCTAACCAAATAGATTCTGTCCTTGACCCCTCCAGGACATCCTCTCTCTCCAGCACTGAAATATTCTCCTTAACCAATACTGCCACCCCACTTTCTTTCTTTCCTTCCCTATCTTTTCTGAACACCTTACATCCAGGAATATTTAGTACCCAATCCTGCCCTTTTTTGAGCCAGGTCTCCGTTATCGCCACAACATCATATTCCCATGTGGCTATTTGTGCCTGCGGCTCACCAACTTTATTTACCAAACTTCGTGTGTTTACATACATGCACTGTAAACCTATCTTAGACCTTCTTGTATTCTCTCTTAATCTGACCCCACCTAATACCGGACTATTTCTTACTCTAGTGCTATCTGTCTCTCCCAATCCTTTGTGCACCTTGTTTCTCCTTTCTAGTGCTATATCCTGGTGCCCATCCCCCACCCAAATCAGTTTAAACCCTCCCAACAGCACTAGCAAACCCCCCCACCCCTCCCCCCATGAATCATCTTAGTCTATATTTATTTATAGTTAATTACTTTTTAGCCTATTTTTTAATACACCTTCTTGCACTAAAACACTGAACAAAATTTTAAATACTTACTGCCTCAAGCTTACACGAACCACTACAAATATTAAAGGCATAAAGGAGCTAATCCTTTCCTCTCTGCACCGAATTCCCACTCTCGCCAAATTCTCAACTTCCCACACTGTTCACAATGCGATCTATGGTTGCGCTCAATGGAGTTCCACAGACATATCGACCAAGGTTCCTGGTCCTGAGCACCATCCAGCGACCCCAGCTAGAAGGTGCACATGTTTGGGTGTTAGGTGAGGGTTGAGGGAAGGATCTGACTTGGCGCAGTCTGCCAACGCCCATTCGGCTGGGCTCAGACAACAAGAGTAGCACCGCATGGAAGTGAACTTTAGCAAAAGTCAGCACCTTCAGGAGACAATGGTGTATTTGTGCTGGGTTCTCGTAAATCTGCAGGGCATTTCCCTACATTACAACAGTGACGACACTTCAAAATTACTTCATTGGTTGTGAAACATTTTGAGACATCCTGAGGTTGTGAAACGCTTTATATAAATGCAGGTTTTTTCTTCTATCTGAATGCTGACCACCTTCTCTTTGTTCACAGAGGCCCATCCATGCCCTAAGCAAGACCCTCCCAATGCCAGTTTGCACATCAGCAATGTCTCTCCCGCCAAGCTGATGCCCATCTTAAATCACAGCTCTCCAACCATCCTCGGCAAGCGCAGCTACGAGCAGCACAATGGCATAGACGGTTAGTGTTTCAGACTGGAGTGTGCAGTTCCTGGGTTGTTTTGGGGAATGTACATTCAGATTTAATACGATTTAATTCGTTAATGTGGCTGCTACTTCAGGGTTATTTGCGGAGACTTGATGTATTTTTCTACCCCTTCTCTCAAAGTGCTGACTCCTGCTGGGATTGGAGTTCCACAGACATACATAAGAGATCTGCTGGAAACACACAGCGGGTCTGTGAAGAAAAAAGGACAGGTTACATTTTTGGCTGTCTTTTACCCTTTTACTCGAGCTGTTTTTGGCTTCCATACTCCCAACTATTCTCATAGGTTAACCCTCACTTGTCCTGGTATCCGGCGGGTATATGGTAGCGTTCAGGGTTATGAACAGAAAATCTTCATTAGACTCCTTCAGCTACTGGTTCGATCCTGTACCTCCGATCGATGCTCCTTACCTTGACAAGTGACGGAATAACATTAACACGACCTTATTGGAGTCTTGAACTGCCAAACAAATTTATTAAAATAGCAAATGACTAGGCAAATAATAGCAGAATATATCATATTCTTAGTCATTTTAACGTTTATACAGTCAAAAAAAACGCCACAACTCTGCTATAATTAATTTTCTTACATAATAAATTTTTCTCTTTTCATATTTACCTCCAGTCTGCCTTAAAGGCTCCAGATAAATTGATTAATTTTGAAAAGTGTAAGCTAATAAATTGCTCTGTAACATTAACCAGAGGTTCATTAATTTGAATAACTGTCCCATTCAAAAAGCTACAAATCAGACATGTATGCACAAATCGCAAAGCATGTTTGTATTTTATTTGAGTGGCTTGGTTCTTCCCTCAAGAAAACTGCCCAGCAGCCAACCGACCAATCCTTCCAACCCTGTATTGTGTTAAATTGCAATGATATTTCTGAGAATGAAGCTGGTTTTTAACCCCTTATTTACTGTATTGTGGTTCATTTTGTGTCAGATCATTCTTCAGAACCTGTTCTGGAAAAGGATCTGCACCCAAAACGTTAAACAGTTGTGAATTTCCAGCACTTTTTGCTCAATTTTAGATTTCCAGCCGTTTTCTTTCCCTTTTTATTAGTACAATTCAAAACAGGCAGCCGTATCACTCCTCGTCCAATCACTCCTCTTCACGTCTGAACCTGGGCAGTGAGTGTTGCCAGGCTATTCATTTGTGGACAACATCCCAGCTGAGCCGATCCCGTACATGCTCGGAATCCCCACACACATTTCCCAGCAGGGGTTACTGACTCGCAGTCAGAATTGGAAACTCTGGTTGGTTTGCATTTTATTTTGTTTTGCTTCCCCTCATTAACTGAGGGTTGCCGAGGCCACTGTAGCCTCACTGTTGTCCTTCTGCTTGAGATTAGTTTAACTCGGTATCGAACGAAAATCAAACTTGCTAAGTAGTACTACACTGGGGAGTGCCTTAACCCAGCATGCTGTTGGTTGGGGGTGGAGTTGTACCAGTGAGGAGGGTTGTATTTGTGAGCTACGAAGTTATAGATCGTAACTCTGTCAGTGAAGGAACACAGTGGTACAGGGAAATACGAGTTACTGTAATAAGCATGCCTCGTATATATTTAAGAACATAAAAATTAGGAGCAGGAGTAGGCCATTCGGCTCTTCGAGCCTCATGGCTGATCTTTGACCTGAATGCCATTGAATGCGTCACAGGGTCCTTGTCATGTAAATGGATTGGCATTGCTTACAGGCAGAGGATGTTTGGCATGGTTGGGGGCTCGGTCAGTAAAAGTAACACTGGATTGGCAGAAGTGGGGGAGAGGCCTCAGTACCCCCACGCCAGGGTGGGGAAACAAGTCAGCTAGGATTTCTGTTCCTTTTCACTAACCAGTAATCCCTGCTGGGAAAGTGAATGTTGGGTGAGGACAGGATTGAACTCTTCATTGCTCCCAAGGTCAAATATCCTGTCATAACTCACCATCTGGGTTGATAGGTGAAGAATGGCCACTGGAGGGCTGCTGGTTTTGCTTGTATTTCTCTGTTAATAAGCTCATTAGTTGTACCTGTAATCTGTGTCATATCACTACTCCATCAGCAGAATATGGCACGGGTGAGTTCACTTTGTAAACAATACAACAGGATATAAAGAGGAAGGCAGTGAGGTTAAAAGGGTTAATTATGAGGACAGGTTGCATAGTCTAGGCTTGCATGTCTGAATGCTAAATATAGAACGTGGATAAATGTGAGGTGGTCCACTTTGGTGGCAAAAACAGGAAGGCAGATTATTATCTAAATGGCAATAGATTGGGAGAAGGGGAAGTGCAACGAGACCTGGGTGTCCTTGTGCACCAGTCACTGAAGGTAAGAATGCAGGTGCAGCAGGCGGTTAAGAAGGCAAATGGTATGTTGGCCTTTGTAGCGAGAGGGTTTGAGTACAGGAACAAGGATGTCTTGCTGTAGTTGTACAGGGCCTTGGTGAGACCACATCTTGAGTATTATGTGCAGTTTTGGTCGCCTTATGTTCTTGCCATGGAAGGAGTTCAGCAAAGATTCACCAGGCTGATACCTGGGATGGCAGGAATGACGTATGAGGAGAGATTGGGCTTGTACTCGCTGGAGTTTAGAAGAATGAGAGGTGATCGCATTGAAACTTATAAAATTCTGACAGGACTGGACAGACTAGATGCAGGAAGGATGTTCCCGATGGTCGGGGAGTCCAGAACCAGGGGACACAGTCTAAGGATAAAGAGTAGGCCATTTAGGGCAGAAATTAGGAGGAATTTCTTCACCCAGAGAGTGGTGAACCTGTGGAACTCTCTACCACAGAAGGCGGTGGAGGCCAGTTCATTAAATATATTCAAGAAGGAGTTGGATATATTTCTTAAGGCTAAAGGGACCAAGGGGTATGGGGAGAAAGCAGGGACCGGGTACTGAATTTGGATGATCAGCTATGATCGCATTGAATGGCGGAGCAGGCTCGAGGGGCCAAATGGCCTACTCCTGCTCCTATCTTCTATGTTTCTATGTGGAAGATTAAGAGGGTGATCTAGGCAAGGGTAGTAAGGGTTACGGAACCAAGGTGGGTAGATGGAGTTAAAATACAGAACCGCCATGATCTAATTGAATGGCGGAACAGGCTCGAAGGGCTGAATGGCCTAGTCCTGTTCCTATGACCCTTTCAGGTAATGTCCCATTCACTTTATCAGACTTGACCCTTCAAAAAAATGTATTTATATAGCGCGTTTAATGTCCCAAGGCACTTCACAGGAGCATTATAAAACAAAATTTGACCCCGAGCCACATAAGGAGATATTAGGACAGGCTTGGTCAAAGAGGTAGGTTTTAAGGAGCGTCTAAAAAGAGAGATAGGTAGAAAGGCGGAGAAGTTTAGGGAGGGAATTCCAGAGCTACGGGCCGAGGCAGCTGAAGGCACAGCCGCCAATGGTGGTGCTATGAAAATCGAGGATGCGAAAGATGGCAGAATTAGAGGAGCGCAGATATCGCAGAGGGTTGTATGGCTGGAGGAGGCTACAGAGATAGGGAGGGGCGAGACCACAGAGGGATTTGAAAACAAGAATGAGAATTTCCATTAACGGTCCAGTCACTTTACCAGGCTTGACCTTCACATGTGACAGTCTGATCACGTTTTGTGGCAAAGGAAAATAGTAAATCAAATGTGGAAACAGATAAGAAATCAACTTTCAATGTGATAAACCTCTTATTCTGCCACTGTATTGTAATACACGCCAGCCTGTGTGCTATATATGGGACGATGTGTATGGCTCCTTGTCTAACAGAGTCACAGGTTGCCACAGGCAGCATTATGAACCAGGTCCCATGCGTCCGCTCATTCTGAACCAGAATTTGGCTTGCGTTGTGAATTTTCTGAGCCTTGTCACTGAGGTTAACCGTTGAGGTCCTCGCCTCTGAAGATACTATTGCTGGGAATGATCTGTGAATATGCGATTTTTTTGTCCTCTGCCAGGCAACACGAAGAAACGTCTGCTGATGCCTTGTAGGGGTAAGAGCTTTAAGTTACATGTGCTCTCTATCTCTTGCCATGTGTATCTCTTTACTTGTGCCCCTGTGTCTGTGTATCACTTTACCTGTGTCTCCGTCTCTATATTTCTTCACATGTTTGTGTCGATATTTCCCTTTTCCCGTCTGGATATCTTTTTAACTGGCTGTGTCTGGCATATCTGTGCCCATGTCAGTGTTTCCATGTCTGTTTGTGTATATATATCTCTTTACCTGTGTCTGTTTATTTGTATCTGTGTGTCTCTTTACCTGTCTCTCTCTGCATTTTCCTTTACCTGCCTGTGTGTATATCTGTTTGTCTATGTGTATCTCTTTACCTGTATCTCTGTATCTGTGTGTCTCTGTGACTTAGTAGTTGCCAATTTATGCCACAAATCATTAAGTGACTTACTTCATTCATTCTTCCTCATTTCTTCGACTCCCACTTATTGACCGCAATCCTTGTCATCCGCCCAGGAAACAAGTCAGTGTTGAATCCGGTCATTGATCACAATTGCTGTAAGACTGTAGTGTCGTTTCTGGTGTAAGACTGCCGTGTAAATGCACTGCCCGGTGTGAAACTGAGCATTGTAGGACAGAGAGGTTAGCTGATCTCAGCCAGGGCAGGGGCTGGGGAACGGCCATTGTCCTTGGTGCCCCTGAGCTTACAAAAATAATCAGCCTGGGTTTCTTCTAGTGCGTTATCGACTGACCCTCGCTAGAGGTGCATGTCGGGCTTGCTTGAAGTATGGTCACTTGGGTGCCTAATGGAAGTTTGGAGGTTGGCTGATCTGATTGCAGTGAAGGTCTTTCCAAAAGGACAACTTATTATATTTATATAGCGCCTTTAACATAGTAAAACGTCCAAAGTCGCTTCACAGGAGCGATTATCAAACAGAATTTGACACCGAGGCACATGAGATATTAGGGCAGATGACCAAAAGCTTGGTCAAAGAGTTAGGTTTTAAGGAGCGTCTTAAAGGAGGAGAGAGAGGCAGAACGGTTTAGGGAGGGAATTCCAGAGCTTAGGCAGCTGAACGCATGGCCAATGGTGGAGCGATGAAAATCAGGGATGGTCAAGAGACCAGAATTGGAGGAGCGCAGATATCTCAGAGCATTGTAGGGCTGGAGGAGGTTGCAGAGATAGGGAGGGGCGAGACCATGGAGGGATTTGAAAACAAGGATGAGAATTTTGAAATCGAGGCGTTGCTTAACTGGGAGCCAATGTAGGTCAGCGAGCGCAGGGGTGATGGGTGAACGGGACTTGGTGCGAGTTAGGACACGGGCAGCGGAGTTTTGGCTCACCTCAAGTTTACGTAGGGTAGAACATGGGAGGCCGACCAGGAATGCATTGGAATAGTCAGGTCTAGCGATAACAAAGGCATGGATGAGGGTTTCAGCAGCAGATGAGCAAAGGCGGGGTGGATTCGGGCGAAGTTACAGAGGTGGAAATAGGCGGTCTTAGTGATGGCACGGATATGTGGTCGAAAGCTTATCTCGGGGTCAAGTCTGACAATATGGTTGCGAATGTAAGAAGTCACACAACACCAGGTTATAGTGTGACTTCTTACATTTGTCCACCCCAGTCCAACACCGGCATCTCCACACCATGACTAAGGTTGCGAACAGTCTGATTCAGCTTCAGACAGTTGCTAGGGAGAGGGATGGAGTCAGTGGCTAGGGAACGGAGTTGATGACGGGCACCGAAAACAATGGCTTCGGTCATCAATATTTAGTTGGAGGAAATTTCTGCTCGTCCAGTTCTGGATGTCGGACAAGCAGTTTGACACTTTAGAGACAGCGGAGGGCTCGAGAGAGAGAGAGAGAGAGAGAGAGAGAGAGAGAAGTGGTGGTGAGGTAGAGCTGGGTGTTGTCAGCGTACATGTGGAAACTGACCCCCCCCGGTGGAATGGCAGAAGTTGCTCGTTTGTACACGGGTGTTGAACTTCATCCAAAGACCAAGGAAGACTCCATCTACAGGAGGTAACCTCCAGCATTCTTTGTCGGCTCTCCATAATTCCTTTGAGGTCACAGCAGCTCCCTACCGATGTCATAGAGCATCTTGACTCTTCTTGGTGTTTGAAGGGATGTGGCATTCAACTGAATTGTCAGCTAAATCCTAAAGGGCGATCTCTACAATTACTGATAAGCTGGTTGGGTACAGTTTCTGTGCAGCTGTTTTATGTGGAGCCAGCATTTAATTTTAACATTATTAAGAAATTGAGGTGAAAAGGTTAAATTATTAGGACCAGTTGCATAAACATGTTTGTATTCCCTTGAGTTTAGTAGATCGAGGGGTCTGCTGATCGAGGTGAATTCAGGAAGATTTTTTTCACACAAGGGTAGTGGAAATCTGGAACTCTTCCCCCAAAAAGGTTGTAGATGCTGGGGGTCAATTGAAATTCTCAAGACTTAGATCGGGGTATAGAGGGATATGGAGCAAAGGTTAGGAAATGGAGTTGAGGTGCAGATGATCTAATTGAATGGCGGAGCAGGCTCGAGGGACTGAAAGGCTTATTCCTGTTCATAAGAAATAAGAGGAGTAGGCCATACGGCCCCTTGAGCCTGCTCCACCATTCAATAACATCATGACTGATCATCGACCTCAACTCCACTTTCCCGCCGATCTCCATATCCCTTAATTCCCTCAAGTCCAAAAATCTATCAGCCTTGAATATACTCAAAGACTCAGCAGGCACAGCCCTCTGGGGCAGAGAATTCCAAAGATTCACAACCCTCTGAGTGAAGAAATCCCTCCTCATTGCAGTCTTAAATGGTCGACCCCTTATCCTGAGACTATACCCCCTAGTTCTCGACACTCCAGCCAGGGGAAACAACCTCTCAGCATCTACCCTGTCAATCCCCTTCAGAATCTTGTAAGTTTCAATGAGATCACCTCTCATTCTTCTAAACTCCAGAGAGTATAGGCCCATTCTACACAATCTCTCATCATAGGACAGCCCTCTTATCTCAGGAATCAATCTAGTGAACCGTCGTGGCACCGCCTCCAAGGCAAGTATATCCTTCCTCAGATAAGGAGACCAAAACTGTGCACTGTACTCCAGGTGTGGTCTCACCAAGGCCCTGTACAATTGTAGCAAGACTTCCTTACTCTTATACTCCAACCCCCTTGCAATAAAGGCCAACATGCCATTTGCCTTCCTTATTGCTTGCTGTACCTGCATGCTAGCTTTCTGTGTTTCTTGCACGAGGACACCCAAATCTCTCTGAACACCAACATTTGAAAGTTTCTCACTATTTAAAAAATATTCTGTTTTTCTATTCTTCCTACCAAAGTGAATAACCTCACATTATACTCCATCTGCCACCTTATTGCCCACTCACTTAGTCTATCTATATCCCTTTGCAGACTCTTTGTGTTCTCATCACAGCTTACTGTCCCACCTAGCTTTGTATCATCAGCAAACTTGGATACATTACACTCGGTCCCTTCATCTAGGTCATTAATATAGGGGCCCCAGCACTGATCCTTGCGGCACCCCACTAGTTACAGCCTGCCAACCTGAAAAAGATCCGTTTATCCCTACTCTGGTTTTCTGTCCGTTAACCAATCCTCTATCCATGCTATTATATTACCCCCAACCCCGTGAGCCCTAATCTTGTGTAATAACCTTTTATGTGGCACCTTATCGAATGCTTTTTGGAAATCCAAATATACTACATACATCCCCTGGTTCCCCTTTATCTACCCTGCTAGTTACATCCTCAAAAAACTAATAAATTTGTCAAACACGATTTCCCTTTCATAAAACCATGTTGACTCTGCCTAATCATGTTATGATTTTCTAAGTGTCCTGATACCACTTCCTTAACAATGGATTCCAGCATTTTCCCCATGACTGATGCCAGGCTACCTGGCCTGTAGTTCCCTGTTTTATCTCTCCCTCCTTTCTTGAATAGCGGTGTTACTTTTGCGACCTTCCAATCCAGTGGGACCATTCTAGAATCTAGGGAATTTTGGAAGATCAAAACCAATGCATCCACTATCTCTTCAGCCACCTCTTCTTTTAATTTCAATTTCAATTTTTATTTATCACATAACTAAATACAAGAAGTGAAATCTAATCAGTGAAATGCTTTTTTCTTGATGAGCCGAGAGCACCAAGCAGCAAGAACACTTAGCTGCCTGGTACGCACGGAGCCCGCAAGGACGGCAGCCATCTTCATCGGCGCCATCACAATAAAACACATACCGACATATACACGCATACATACTTTAAATATAAATAAAGCAGACATAAAATAAATAAAAGACATAAAAAAAGACAGCACATAAAATGAACAAGCAATAATGTAAATTTTAGAACCCTAGGATGTAGGCCGTCAGGTCCAGGGGATTTGTCGGCTTTCAGTCCCATTTATTTCTCTAGTACTTTTTCCTCTACTTACGTTATATATTATATTTACGTTATGTTCCTCACCCTCATTAGACCCTTGGTTCCCCACCATTTTTGGTATGCTTTTTGTCTCTTCTACTGTGAAGACAGATACAAAATATTTGTTTAACGTTTCAGCCATTTCCTTATTCCCCATAATAATTTCTCCTGTCTCCGCCTCTAAGGGACCAACGTTTACTTTTGCTACTCTCTTCCTTTTTACATTCTTGTAGAAGCTCTTACAATCTGCTTTTATATTTTTTGCTAGTTTTCTCTCATTCTATTTTTTCCCTTTTGATCAATTTTTTGGTCAACCTTTGCTGGTTTCTGAATCTCTCCCAATCCTCAGGCTTACTATTATTCTTTGCAACATTATAAGCTTCTTCTTTCAATCTAATGCTATCCTTAACTTCTTTAGTTAGCCACGGTTGGATCACTTTTCCAGTGGAGTTTTTGTTTCTCAGTGGAATGTTCCTAATGTCACACTGGTGCTGCTTTGAGGCCAGCCGTTGAAGCACATTGTTAGCACAGTGTAGAGAGAGCTTTACTTTGCATGTAACCATGCTGACCCAGGAGTGATCGGGTGCCTGAATTCACACTTTCCTTTTAAGCACCGGTGGTTGCACCTCACTTTCAGCTGGGGTGGGGAGGGCACTGTTGACCCATCTTTTCGACTTGCTGTGGTTATTCTGGGATGCCAGAGGGAAACAGTCTACTGGTGTTGTAAAGCATAGTGAATAACTAACATTGTCTTACGCTAATAAATCCTTTTATTTACTGCAGGTATGACGAACCACGCACAAGGGAGACAGATGGTAAGGGACTTTACTTTGGAAAGCTGTTAACTGTGGTGGGATATAGATTCCTGTGGACTGGGTTGTGATTTACTGAATGTTCCAGATGGCTTGGTCAATAAAATATTGAAAACAAAATCCTATTCAACCCGGTGAAGATGAAAGGATGGTCGTGGTCGTGATCCTTACATCAGGATCTGTTTGGTCCTTCTATATAGCTGCTCTTTAAAGTAATGTTAAGTTTTTAAAGTTCTTCTTTTGTGTTCGTAACACATGATACACAAGTCTTTGCTGGAAGATGGGCTGGTGCAGTGGATTGCAGCAGTGCACGTTGACCTCCAAGATCTGGGTTTGAATCCAATGCAGACTGGTGGTAGGAAAGCCTCTCTCGGCAGGCCGTAAGGGTCCTATGCAAAATTAATTTGGTCACTCAACCCACCTCTCAGTGAGTGTGGAATACTTGCCCACGAGTCTCATTCACGGAGATCACACTGGCACAATCCTGGGTTGGGTTGGAGGTATGTTGATGGGACAGAGCAGAGGGGGCTTCACCCTGCATCAGCCCATTCCATGTCCTAGGAATGCCTGATCTTGGGCACTGGATGCCCAAGGTGTTCTATTTACCAGTTCTTGTATCTCTGGGGGAAAATACCACCAGAAAATCTGATTACTCTGTTCCTCAAATGTGTGTCTTGTCAGATCTGTGCAGAGCTACAAAAAATGTTACTTAATGCTTTACTTTCAAAAATATTTTTTTCCTGACTCTCCAAAGTTGTGGTTTTCCATTCAGTTTTGAATTAGGCAATGCGAAAGGGAAATGGTCCCTTTAAGACTTTGAACAGAACCCTTTATGATGTCACATGATTCCCCTCCCCCCATTCTTGCTCAGTACTGCAAAGGACTGTGTCCCCTGTTCACTTCTCCATTTTCCTACTTTTAGGTATCAGCCGTGACTCAGTCGTAGAACTCTCGCCTCTGAGTCAGAAGGTCATGGCTTCAAGTTTCACTCCAGAGACCTGAGCACAAAATGTAGGCTGACACTCCGGTGCAGTACTGAGGGGAGTGCTACAATGTTGGAGGTGCCGTCTTTAGGAAACCGAGACCCTGTCTGCCCGTAAAAGGATCACATGGCACTATTTGAAGAACAACAGACAAGTTATCCCCGGTGTCCTGGCCAATATTTATCGCTCAACCAACTTAGTATTTGGTCATTTTTCCTCATTGCTGTTTTGGGATCTTGCTGTGCCATTTCCTACATTACAACAGTGACTACATTTCAAAAGAGCTTCGTTAGCTGTAAAGCGGTTTGGGACGTCCTGAGGCTGTGAAAGGTGCTATATAAATGCAAGTCTTTCTTTCTTTCTCGCAGTTTCTTTTTCTATTTCACAAGGAAATAAAAGTTCTCCCATCTTCATGTTTAAAGTTCAAGAAGTAGCTCCTTTTCATCACCTTGGGTCTTTGACTTAGTTCAGCATTGATCCTTGACATTCCTCATCCTTGCCAGGGAATTTCCTTCTATTCCAGATTAGTGCCTAGGCTGCTCTGAACGAAAGTCTTTGTGAAGTCCGCTCAGTTCTCTTGTTGCTCATGAAGAAGCCTTTCCGGCTCACGGCCTTCATGATCTGGGCATGTCTTTGCCTTCCCACCAATATGAATCTTTATGGTTGTGAGGATTTTCTCCACCTTTCAGTAACTCTGGCACCGGTTTGGCCAGCACTGGACAATTATCCTTGAGGACAAGACAGCTGTATTGGACAAACACTGTCTGAGTTCCGGGGATGATGATCATAACCTTGAGTTGCAGTGGAATAAGCCCAGAAGAGGAGCAAGTATGCAGCTCAGGGACAGATAATGTAGATAACGCCATAGGACATTGAACTAACTGTAGAACTGCACGTGAGGCGATTTATGTGCCAACTCTGTTGACATTTCGTTCAGACATATGAGTAAACTCTTCAGCCTGGCATTGCGAATCTTGTGTACTGGCTGTGCAGTTATTCACCTTGCAGTCTTCTGAAACGGAAAGCCAAAGTCCTGTTGCAGAACACAAGACCCCGGAGCAGTAGGCCTTTAGCTAAATATCGCGAAGGCCGACTCCATTGTCTTCAGTCCCGCCACAACCTCCGTACTCTTGTCACTGATTCCATCCCCTCCCTGACAATTGTCTCAGGCTGAACCAGACAGTTGGCAACTTTATTGTCCTATTTGACCCTGAGCTGAGTTCTGACCCCATATCCGCTCTGTCGCAAAGACTGCCTACTTCCATCTCCGTAGCATCGCCCGCCTCTGCTCCTACCTCAGCCCATCTACTGCTGAAACACTCATACATGTCTTTGGCACCTCCAGACTTGACTATTCCAATACTTTCTCGTCCATCCACCACCCTTCATAAACTTCAGCTCATCCAAAACTCTTGCTGCCTGTAGCCTGTATTCTATCATGCAACAAGTCCCACTCATCCACTGTCCTCACTGACCTACATTGGCTCCCAGTCTCCCATTGTCTCAAATCCCTTCATGGTCTTGCCCCTACCTAGCTCTGTAACCTTATTGAGTCCTACAAACTCTCCATGAACTCCCCATTCCTCTCGATCTGGTTTCTTGTGTATTCGCCCCCTCCTTTCAGCTGACCGTTGGCGGCCAAGCCTTCAGCCACCTAGGCCCCACGCTTTGGAATTCTCTCCCTAAACCCATTCACTTTCTTCCTCCTTTTAGACCCTCCTTAAAACCTACTTTTTTTGTCACCCCCTCCTAATGTCTCCGTATTTGGCTCGGCATCTATTTTTTTTGATTCCATCTCCGTGGAGCACCTTGGGACGTTTTTCAACATTGGTGATGCTGTATAAGTTGTTGTGTCTCAGCAGTCTTTCTCTTGTAATGATGCATTCCCTTGGATTCCATGGAAGGATCATATGAATGTATGAGAAAAGATGGAAAAAGACAATTTTCTATATCAAGCCAAAGAGTGTAACAGAGGTCTCGTGATCCCTGAGTATGGAGTGCTCAGTCCCTCAATCTTTGAGTTGAGTATCGATCAACTAGTCAGTCTGCCTTGTAGGACAGTCTTCTTGCAGATGGTCACAAAGACACCCTGACTATCGAGAAATAAGGGCTACAGGGGGCGGGGGAAACAGTCTCTTCATTCCCACAGTAAGTGCACTGCATCCAGATAACCACACCGACTGAGAGTATCTACTGCTTGGTGTCATAGTGACAGGTTAGGTCCTCTCACTTACGATTTTCCTATGGTCCTACAATATCTTCAGCGTTTGCTGACCAGAGTCCCAATCCTCGTATCTACTGGTGTCCATGCTGTGGTCATTTTGGCCTTTCATCTGCTTTATAGAACATCCATACTCTGACCTGAATTGGTAGATTTTGCAGCCAGCTATACCTTGCTCCAGCCCAGTCTGTTTCAATGCACCTTTCTTCTTGTGTTCGTGGTGCAGAGGGATCAATAGATGTTGCCGCTTTTCAGGATGATTTTGATTTTGTGTCTCTGTTTCATTTTATAAGTCATGTTGTGTAATCGCAGCTGTCCTCATCAATTGGAAATTTTTGGCCGGGCTGTGTGTCTGGCATGTATGTATTTCTGTCCTCGTGTTTGCATCTCTGCCTCCTATTATTGTGTCTATGTGCATGTGTGTTTGTGTATGCGTGTTGTCTATTTCTGCATGTATGTATGTGTTCCTGCCACCTATTATTGTGTGTTTGTGTATGTCTCGCTCTGCATGTATGTCTGTCCGTGTGTCTCTGTTTTTTCCTCCTATTATTGTGTACGTGTTTGTGTGTGTGTAGTGTTTTGTATGTGTATGTGTGTTAGAGTTGCTAACTGTGTTTGATCATGTGATGCTTGGTCACGTGACAATTGCCCGCAGACTGAAAATGCTGTTGCATTTAACCTATAAAGATTGGATCCCCAGTAGTTGAATGTCCTTACTCCCCATGAGCCTATAAGAAATGTGTTGTAACAGAAATATTCTCAAACCATCAAAGAACTGTCCTGATATTTAATGAGGAGGCATTTATTACATGAAAACTTTCACACGTTGATTCCTAAAATTATTGCATCTGAATGAGTCGAAATATACTTGATTCACCCTTGAAACGTGACGTATAGGTTCTTCTACAACAACAACAACAACTTATATTTATATAGCGCCTTTAAACGTAGTAAAACGTCCCATGGCGCTGCACAGGAGTATTTTAAGACAAAAAAATCTGACACCAACCCACATAAGGATAAATTAGGGCAGGTCACCAAAAGCTTGGTCAAAGAGGTAGGTTTTAAGGAGCATCTTAAAGGAGGAAAGAGAGGTGGCAAGGCGGAAAGGTTTAGGCAGGGAATTCCAGAGCTTAGGGCCTAGGCAACAGAAGGCACGGCCACCGATGGTTGAACGATTATAATCAGGGATCGTCAAGAGGGCAGAATTAGAGGAGCGCAGATATCTCGGGTGGGAGGGGGGGCGGAGGCTGAAGGAGATTACAGAGATAGGGAGGGGCGAGGCCATGAAGGGATTTGAAAACAAGGATGAGAATTTTGATATCGAGGCGCTGCTTAACTGGGAGCCAATGTAGGTCAGCGAGCACAGGGGTGATGGGCGAACGGGACTTGGTGCGAGTTAGGACATGGGCAGCCGAGTTTTGGATGACCTCAAGTTTACGTAGGGTAGAATGTGGGAGGCCTGCCAGGAGTGTGTTGGAATAGTCAAGCCTAGAGGTAACAAAGGCATGGATGAGGGTTTCAGCAGTGGATGGGCTGAGACAAGGGCGGAGACGAGCGATGTTACCGAGGTGGAAGTAGGCGGTCTTTGTTATGCTGCGGATATGTGGTCGGAAGCTCATTTCAGGGTCAAATATGACACCAAGGTTGCAAACAGTGTGGTTCAGCCTCAGACAGATGTTAGGGAGAGGGATGGAGTCAGTGGCTAGAGAACGGAGTTCGTGGCGGGGACCGAAAACAATGGCTTCGGTTTTCCCAATATTTAAATGGAGAAAATTTTTGCTCATCCAGAACTGTACGTCGGACAAGCAGTCCGACAATTTAGACACCGTGGAGGGGTCGAGAGAAGAAGTAGCGAGGTAGAGCTGGGTGTCATCAGCGTACATGTGGAAACTGATGCTGTGTTTTCGGATGATGTCGCCAATGAGCAACATGTAGGAGGGGGCCAAGGATTGATCCTTGGGGGACACCAGAGGTAATGATGCGGGAGCGGGAAGAGAATCCATTGTAGGTGTTTCTCTGGTTACAATTAGATAGATAAGAATGGAACCAGGCGAGTGCAGTCCCACCCAGCTGGACGACAGTGGAGAGGCGTTGAAAGATGGAGTGGTCAACCGTGTCAAAGGCGGCAGACAAGTCAAGAAGGACGAGGAGGGATAGTTTACCTTTGTCACAGTCACAAAGAATGTCATTTGTGACTGTGATGAGAGCCGTTTCGGTACTGTGGCAAGGGCGGAAACTGGATTGGAGGGATTCAAACATGGAAAGATGGGCACGGATTTGGGAGGCAACAACACGTTCAAGGACTTTGGAGAGGAAAGGGAGGTTGGAGATGGGGTGGTAGTTTGCAAGGACAGAGGGATCAAGGTTTGGCTTTTTGAGGAGAGGGGTGATGACGGCAGATTTGAGGGAGGGGGGACCGTACCTGAGGAGAGAGAAGTCAACAATATCAGCTAACGTGGGAGCCAGAAAAGGAAGTTGGGTGGTCAGCAGTTTGGTTGGAAAAGGGTCGAGGAAGCAGGAGGTGGGTCTCAGATAAGATGAGCGCGGAGAGGTCATGAGGGGAGATCGGAGAGAAACTGGAGAAAGATGTGAGTTCGGGGTTAGGGCAAGGGGGAACCTTAGAGGAAGTTTGGCCCAGTGGGCTAGGGGAAGGAAGGGAAGTGGCAGAGGCAGCTGAATGGATGGTCTCAATCTTGGAGACAAAGAAGTCCATGAGCTCCTCACATTTGTTATCGGAGGTGAGGGTGGAGGAGACAGGGGAGAGGGGTTTAAGAAGGCGGTTAGCAGTAGAGAATAGGAGTCGGGGTTTATCTTTGCATTCCAGAATGATTCTGGAATAGTGAGCAATTTTGGCAGACAAGAGCAGGACCTGATAATGCTTTATGTGGTCCAGCCAGATCTGGTGGTGAATGGCTAAACCAGTTGTCCGCCATATCCGTTCAAGTCTGCGTCCCTTGGACTTAAGGGAGCGAAGATGAGAGCTGTACCGGGGGAATGGCCAGGGTGAGGGAGGGTAATTATTTTAGTAGGGACTAGGGCATCAAAGATAGTGGTGAGGGTGTGGCTGAGCAGATCGGTAGCTGCAGAAATGTCATGGTGAATGGAAGGCCAAAGGCTGGGATTTCATAAGTGCAGTTGTAAGAGAGTTGGGAAAGAGTTTTTTCCAGGGGTGGACACAGAAGGGAAGTAGGGTTGCGGGGGCGGGGGGGCTGTGGGTGGAAGGGGGATGTGGGTGGAGAGTGATACGAGGAAATGGTCAGAGATGGCCTTATTTGCAATTGACACGATGGGAGTAGCGAGATGGGAGTAGCGAGGCCACGAGAGATGGCAAGGTCGAGGGGGTGGCCGTGAATATGGGTTGGGGAGTTTACATGGAGGGAGGATAGGAGGCTAGTGAACTCAGAGGAGAGAGAGCATGATGAATTGAGATGGAGGTTGAAATCACTGAGGATGAGAAGTCGTTTGGTGCAGAGGCTGAGGGGAGAGAACAGTGAAGATATCTCGATAATAAAAATTTTATGGTACTTGGATGGGTGATAGAGAACAAGAATTTTAAATGAGAGGTGAGCAGGGTGGAATACGGTGAGATGCTCCAAGGAGGAGAAACTGCCGGAGGAATAGGGGGACAGACCAAGGTGTGATTTGGTAATGAGAGCCACACCGCCACCACGGTGGTCTGAGTGGGGCAAGTGGTGGAAGGTAGAGCCAGGTGGGGAGGTTTCATTTAAGGGTGAGGATGAATTCTTGGAATGCATGCGAGATGGTTTCCTGGATCAATATGTGGAGAGAACCAACCAAGGAACAGGCTATTCTGGATCTGGTACTGTGTAATGAGAAAGGGCTAATCAATAATCTTGTGGTAAAGGGGCCTTTAGGGACAAGTGACCATAATATGATTGAATTTTACATTAAGTTTGAGAGTGATGTAGTCCAATCTGAAACTAAGGTCTTCAATCTAAACAGAGGAAACTACAAGGGTATGAGGGACAAGTTGGCCATGGTAGATTGGGAGACTACACTAAAAGGTATGAAGGTGGACATACAATGGCTAACATTCAAGGAAATAATGCATAATTTGCAACAAACATATATTCCTCTAGGGCATAAAAGCCCAAAAGGAAAAGTGACCCAACCATGGCTAACAAAAGAAGTTAAAGCTATTAAGTCAAAGGAGGAAGCTTCTAAAGTTGCCAGAAAAAGCAGTCAGCCTGAGGATTGGGATCTTTTTAGAAATCAGCAAAGTGGGACCAAGAAATTGATAAAGAAAGGGAAAATGGAATATGAGCACAAACTAGTGAAAAATATAAAAACGGATTGCAAATGCATCTATAGGTATGTGAAAAGGAAAAGACTGGCAATGGTAAATGTAGGTCCTTTACAGTCAGAGACGGCAGAATTTGTAATGGGGAATGAGGAAATGGCTGAGAAATTAAATAAATACTTTGTTTCTGTCTTCACGGAGGAAGACACAAAAAACCTCCCAGAAATACGAGAAAACCAAGGGTGTGACGAGAATGAGGAACTTAAAGAAATTATTATTAGTAAAAAAAACAGTACTAGCAAAATTAATGGGACTAAAAGTCGATAAATCCCAAGGACCAGATGACCTACATCCTAGGGTTCTGAAAGAGGTGGCCATTGGGATAGTGGACGCATTGGTTGTCATCTTCCAAAATTCTATAAATTCTGGAACGGTTCCTGCAGATTGGAGGATAGCAAATGTAACCCCACTATTTAAGAAAGGAGGGAGAGAGAAAACGGGGAACTACAGACCTGTTAGCCTCACATCAGTAGTTGGGAAAATGCTGGAATCTATTATAAAGGATGCAATAACTGGGCACTTAGAAACTAATAGTAAGATTGGGCAGAGTCAACATGGATTTATGAAAGGGAAATCCTATTTGACAAACCTATTGGAGTTCTTTGAGGATGTAACTAGTGGTGTGGACAAAGGGGAACCGGTAGATGTGTATCTGGATTTTCAGAAGGCCTTCGATAAGGTCCCACACAAGAGGTTGGTGAACAAAATTAGGGTACATGGAATTGGGGATAATATACTAGCATAGATTGAGAATTGGTTAACAGACAGAAAACAAAGAGTAGGGATAAACGAGTCTTTTTCAGGATGGCAGTCTGTGACTAGTGGGGTACCGCAAGGATCGGTGCTTGGGCCCCAGCGATTCACAATCTATATCAATGATTTGGATGAGGGGACTAAATGTAACATTTCCAAATTTGCTGATGATACAAAGCTAGGTGGCAGTGTCAGTTGTGAAGAGGATGTAAAGAGGCTTCAAGGGGATCTCGACAGGCTCAGTGAGTGGGCGAGAACATGGCAGATGGAATATAATGTGGATAAATGTGAAGTTATCCACTTTGGTAGAAAAAAACGGAATGGCAGAGTATTTTTTCAATGGTGAAAGATTGGGGAATGCAGATGCTCAAAGGGGCCTGGATGTCCTTGTACATGAGTCACTGAAAGTGAATGTGCAGGTGCAGCAAGCCATTAGGAAGACAAATGGTATGCTGGCCTTTGTTACAAGAGGATTTGAGTACAGGAGTAAAGAAGTCTTACTCCAATTATATAGGGCCTTGGTGAGACCACACCTGGAATACTGTGTACAATTTTGGTCTCCTTACCTAAGGAAGGATATACTTGCCATAGAGGGAGTGCAACAAAGGTTCACGAGATTGATTCCTGGGATGATGGGACTGTCGTATGAGAATAGATTGAGTAAACTAGGCCTGCATTCTCTTGAATTCAGAAGAATGAGAGGGGATCTCATTGAAGCATACAAAATTATTACAGGGCTTGATGGGATGGATGCTAGGAGAATGTTTCCCTTGGCTGGGGGGTCTAGAACCAAGGGCCACAGCCTCAGGATAAAGGGTAGGCCATTCAGGACTGAGATGAGAAGAGATTTCTTCACACAGAGGGTGGTGAATCTTTGCAATTCTCTACCCCAGAGGGCTGTGGAGGCTCAGTCATTGGGTATATTCAAAACAGAAGTTGATAGATTTCTGACTAGTAAGGGCATCAAGGGATATGGCAATAGGGCCGGTGAATGGAGTTGAGGCAGAAGACCAGCCATGATCTCGTTGAATGGCGGAGCAGGCTGGAAGGGCCAAATGGCCTACTCCTGCTTCTATTTCTTGTGTTCTTAAGGTGTCATCACCCCTCAACCAAGTTTCCCTCGGGACCATGATATTGATGCAGTCATCCATGATAAGCTCATGGATGGCAGGGGCCTCATTCGCTAGTGAACGGACATTCTGGAGGGAGATGCGGAGAGGGTCGGTGATGGCTGCCCCACTGCCAGCATCCACAAGGTCAGCGCTGGGGTGGGGATGAGTTGGAGGGGGAGGAGATTGGCAAGATTTACCCTCAGTGGGCGGGAAAGTCGGCTGAGAGAAGGATGGGACAGTTGGGGTTGCTGATCGTAAGGCGGCAGCGACAAGTGCCTCGATAGGCCTTTCGTAGGATGCCAAGAGAGGCACAGAAGGAAGCTGTGGGCTTATCTAAGAGGGGGTGAAGCCTGGGACGGCGGCAGGAGAGTAGGAAGGTCAAAGAGTAATGAAGGATTGGGGTAGGGATTTGGGAGGGCAATGTATCCGAGAGAGGAGAGATGAAAGGAGGCATGATGACAGGAGAGTGCTTTCAGGGAGGGATAGAGAGAAAAGGAAAATAGGGGGAAAAAGTAGAGTGGCTCGGGCCTAGAGCGGCAGCCAACGTGCGTACGCGAATGGACACGGGAAAAGCTCAGGTTACATAGGCCTGTTTAAATGTAATAATTAATGGAATACATATTTCCTGGTAGCAGGAACATGTACAACTACCTACTGATTGGCTCTTTCAGAAGTTTGAATTTAGTTTGGCCCCACACCAAGGGAATCATGACACAGCACAGAAACATTACAAAAGATGCTCTGCGGTATTACCAGGCAGGAAGAAAGTTCAAAAATAAAGCACCTGTGTGCCACTGAAGTATAAGTTAAACATTTAAGTGAGGTCAGGGACCCAGTAACACATCTACTAGAGTTTTATTCACATCTCCCATTTCCAGAGGTCAAGGCACTGTGCTCATGGGCACTTTATCTGGACACATTCATTTGTTTTCTTCTCTTGTTGGACCTACAAGTGGGCAACCTACAGCTTTGATCTGAAGATATCAAGAACCAAGATATCTGAAGTTTAAAAAAAATATTTATACTGCTGGGGCAACCCAACCATCTTATATCCTGGAGCAGGGAGCACTGAGCCCATTCAAAACCACGAGGCTCAGCTGAATACTTCAAACCAACTTACCTCTTCTTCCAATGTAGAATCTTACAGCACAGAAGGAGGATGTTCGGCCCATCGTGCCTGTGCCGGCTCTTTGAAAGAGCTATCCAATTAGTCCCACTCCCCTGCTCTTTCCCTATTTATCCAATTCCCTTTTGAAAGTTACCATTGAATCTGCTTCCACCATTCTTTCAGGCAGTGCATTCCAGATCATCACAACTCGCTGCTTTAAAAAAAACTCATCTCTTTTTTTTTTGCCAATTACCTTAAATCTGTGTCCTCTGGTTACGGACCCCTCCTGCCAGTGGAAACAGTTTCTCCCTATCTACTCTATCAAAAACCAGCACAATTTTTGAACACCTCTATTAAATCTGCCTTTAACCACCTCTGCTTTAAGGATGAGATGTTAAACCCCCTCCCTGACTGCCCTCTCAGGTGGACGTAAAAGATCCCATGGCACTATTTTGAAGAAGGACAGAAGAGTTCTTCCTGGTGTTCAGGCCAATATTTATCCCTCAAACAGAGTATCTGGTCATTATCACATTGCTGTTTGTGGGACCTTGCTGTATGCAAATTGACTGCCGCGTTTCCTACATTACAACAGTGCCGACACTTCGGAAGTATTCCACTGGCTGTAAAGCAGTTTGGGACATCCTGAAGTCATGAAAGGCACTATATAAATGCAATTTCTTTCTTTAAGGAGAACAATCCCAGCTTCTGGGACATAATTAAATATTTATTACTAGGAGAAGAAAATGAGCCTCTCTCAGATGAGGGGCAGCTTTCAATCACAAACTTAGCGCAAGATGATTCTTCAAAAGAAAAAGCCACTTTCCTAAAATAACTATGCTATCATACAAATAACAAAGTGATTAATGAGTTAATATTTTTAAAAAAATGAAATCCTGCTTACTTTAAAAGATAGAAATGACAATCAAAGGGGTTAATTCACTTACCCTGAACATCTGGTCTTGTGTGCCACTGTCGATACCCAGATGTGCATGGCATCATTGATTTCTCCAAATCGGTCCTCTGATAACTATGCCGTGAGAGCTGATTTATATAACGGAATCTGTAGATTCAAACCAGCATATAATTGTTGCACTCAGTCGATCTGAAGACGGAAGTTTTTTTCTCCCGGGCCGCCATCAGCATTCCAGGAGGCTCCTGGACAATCCGAGGGGGTTGACACACCTAGTGAGTATGTGTGCGTGTGTATGTATGTTTGTCTGTGTATTTCCACAAGGCTTACTCTTAAAGGGACATGCCCTTGTCATTTTCCAAGTTTGACATTGGACCCAGCCATTGGCAGATAAATGGTGATAACGTGTATTCAAAGATTGAGGAGAAGCTCGTGGAGGATGAGTAGTCTTAACTCTCATCCCATCTTGAATGCCAAATGAGGGACATTCCACACCACCAATCTCCCTGCTCTTGTGTAGTAGGTGCGAGTTGACAGTAAAGATTGTTTCAAAGTGGAATTTGAGAGCTGTATGGAAGCAACAAACAATGCTTTTATCACAATGTGGTGGTGGGGTAATTAAGTGTGTTATTTATCCGGGATGAATCTTTGTTGGTCTTTGGCACTAACTTGCTGACATGGGTCTCTAATGGTTAATAAGAGAACTGTGAGCTGAGGGGATTTTAATTTTCAGATCTGATGAAGTGTTGCTGCTGTTGATTAGCTCATCACTTTGTGTTGTGTAATGTGTGCTAGTTTCCCAGCTCTTTGACACGATGAGCAGTCGATAGCAAGGAGCTGCATTCTGAAATACATTCTCCCAACTCCTTGGAGACGGTTCCCTTTATCATCTACTTGAAATGTGCATTAATCTCATTAATTCCTGTAATGTGTGTATCTATAAATGTAGAAAGAGTTCGGGTCAAATTGGATTCTCTGGCTCAGATCACATTTGTAAAATTCTGGGTTAGCAGATTGTCCTTTCACCTCAGGGACTTCGGTTTGAATGCAACCCAGACTGATGTCATCTCTCGCTATTGGTAATGTGAAGTTGGTGTGGGAACAACAACTTACATTTATATAGCGCCTTTAATGCAGTAAAATGTCCTAAGGAGCTTCTCGGGAGCGATTATCAAACAAAATTTGACACAGAAAGAAAGACTTGCATTTATATAGCGACTTTCACGACCACCGGACGTCTCAAAATGCTTTACAGCCAATGAAGTACTTTTTTTGAAGTGGAGTCACTGTTGTAATGTGGGAAACGCGACAGTCAATTTGCGCACAGCAAGGTCCCACAAACAGCAATGTGATAAACAGAGCCACAGAAGGAGATATTAGGACATGTGAAGAAACGCTTGGCCCAAGAGGTAGGTTTTAAGGAGCATCTTAAAGGAGGATGTCAAGCACTGTCTCCTCCATGGGGGTTAAAACGTGCAGGCGCGCTGGTCCTCCTCCAGTTCTTTCCTGCTGCCTCCTTTATGCACCACATTCTCATGTAAGAAAGAGGAAAGTGTGTCTGAGTGACCTGCGATATGTTTGGATGATGTGGCTGTCATGGTTGAATAGCTGGCAGTGTGCGCGAGCTGTGAGTTGTGGGTGTGAGGCTTGCAACAATGCTAAGTGTGGGAGGGTGAGGTGAACCATATGAATTGAAGCGTTGAGTACTGATTGCTAGTGATTGTTGGCAGGTGGGTGATGGCGATGTAGTGAGTTGAGCAATGGATGAGGATACTGATACAGTTGGTAGAATATGCCATTTGAAGATTGAACTCACTTACCTGGACAACTCGTGTGAGATCGTTAAACTTCTTGCTGCACTGCATCCTTGTTCTTGGAGATACACTTCTGGCATTGACCTCCAACACTACTTCCCACTGCCTCCTGAGCATCTGTCTGGAGGGCCTCCTGCTCCGCTGTGGATGCAGGATGTGTCTCCTTCTCTCCACGTCCTGCACCAAGACCTCCAGTGCAGTGTGTGAAAACCATGCTGCTCGCTCTCTCGCATGTTCAGCCATTGCTCAAAGGATCACAGCACAACATTCAGTTTTGGAACAATTCTCACCACTTCTCGCAGCCACAATACACCTCCCCTTTAAGAGGTGCAGGCTGCCTTGAAGTAGCACGAGCCACTGGCGATATCCTGCCCGCTGCTGATAGGTGCAGCCAATGAACAACACAGGTAGCGCTGGCAGCACGCAGCAATCATTTAAAACAACAGGCAGCACAAATTTATACGTGCTCCCTGCAACACAATGAATGGGTGCAAATTAATCATATAACGTGAGCCCCATGCCCATTTTCGGGTCTTACTCAATTTAACCCCGAGTAACTCCAGGGGTCAGTGTGAGTTTTAAAGGAGAGAGTAACTCTAGTGGTCAGTAACAGGCTGGTGTCGGGGATATTGTAGGGCTGTAACACAGGCCGGTGTCGGGAGATATTGTGGACTGTAACACAGGCTGGGGGGGATATTGTAGACTGTAACACAGGCCGATGTCGGGGGATATTGCAGACTGTAACACAGGCCGGTGTCGGGGGATATTGTAGACTGTAACACAGGCCGGTGTCGCGGATATTGTAGACTGTAACACAGGCCGGTGTCGGGGATATTGTAGACTGTAACACAGGCCGGTGTCGGGGATATTGTAGACTGTAACACAGGCCGGTGTCGGGGATATTGTAGACTGTAACACAGGCCGGTGTCGGGGATATTGTAGACTGTAACACAGGCCGGTGTCGGGGATATTGTAGATTGTAACACAGGTGGTGTCGGGGATATTGTAGACTGTAACACAGGCCGGTGTTGGGGGATATTGCAGACTGTAACACAGGTGGTGTCGGGGATATTGTAGACTGTAACACAGGCCGGTGTCGGGGATATTGTAGATTGCAACACAGGTGGTGTCGGGGATATTGTAGACTGTAACACAGGCCGGTGTTGGGGGATATTGTAGACTGTAACACAGGTGGTGTCGGGGGATATTGTAGACTGTAACACAGGCCGGTGTCGGGGGATAATGTAGACTGTAACACAGGCCGGTGTCGGGGGATAATGTAGACTGTAACACAGGCCGGTGTTGGGGATATTGTAGACTGTAACACAGGCCGGTGTCGGGTATATTGTAGACTGTAACACAGGCCGGTGTTGGGGGATATTGTAGACTGTAACACAGGTGGTGTCGGGGATATTGTAGACTTTAACACAGGCCAGTGTCGGGGGATATTGTAGACTGTAACACAGGCTGGTGTCGGGGGAATATTGTAGACTGTAACACAGGCCGGTGTAGGGGATATTGTAGACTGTAACACAGGCCGGTGCAGGGGATATTGTAGACTGTAACACAGGCCGGTGTCGGGGATATTGTAGACTGTAACACAGGCCGGTGTCGGGGGATATTGTAGACTGTTACACAGGCCGGTGTCGGGGATATTGTAGACTGTAACACAGGCAGGTGTCAGGGATATTGTAGACTGTAACACAGGCCGGTGTCGGTATATATTGTAGACTGTAACACAGGCCGGTGTCGGGGGGTATTGTAGACTGTAACACAGGCCGGTGTCGGGATATATTGTAGACTGTAACACAGGCCGGTGTCGGGGGATATTGCAGACTGTAACACAGGCCGGTGACGGGGGATATTGTAGACTGTAACACAGGCCGGTGTCGGGGATATTGTAGACTGTAACACAGGCCGGTGTCGGGGATATTGTAGACTGTAACACAGACCGGTGTCGGGGGATCTTGTAGACTGTAACAAAGGCCGGTGTCGCGAATATTGTACACTGTAACACGTGTCGGGGGATATTGTAGACTAACACAGGCCGGTGTCGGGGATATTGTAGACTGTAACACAGGCCGGTGTCGGGGATATTGTAGACTGCAACACAGGCCGGTGTCTGGGATATTGTAGACTGTAACACGGGCCGGTGGTGGGGATATTGTAGACTGTACCACAGGCCGGGGGGATATTGTAGACTGTAACACAGGCCAGTGTTGGGGATATTGTAGACTGTAACACAGGCCGGTGTCGGGGATATTGTAGACTGTAACACAGGCCGGTGTCGGGGGATATTGTAGACTGTAACACAGGCTGCTGTAGGGGGATATTGTAGACTGTAACACAGGCCGCTGTCAGTGATATTGTAGACTGTAACACAGGCCGGTGTCGGGGGATATTGTAGACTGTAACACAGGGTGGTGTCGGGTATATTGTAGACTGTCACACAGGCCGGTGTCGGGGATATTGTAGACTATAACACAGGCCGGTGTCGGGGATATTGTAGACTGTAACACAGTCTGGTGTCGGGGATATTGTAGATTGGCACACAGGCCGGTGTCGGGGGATATTGTAGACTGTAACACAGGATTGTGTCGGCGATATTGTAGACTGTAACACAGGCCAGGGGGATATTGTAGACTGTAACACAGGCCGGTGTCGGGGATATTGTAGACTGTAACACAGGCCGGTGTCGGGGATATTGCAGACTGTAACACGGGCCGGTGGTGGGGATATTGCAGACTGTACCACAGGCCGGTGGGATATTGTGGACTGTAACACAGGCCGGTGTCGGGGATATTGTAGACTGTAACACAGGCCACTGTTGGGGATATTGTAGACTGTAACACAGGCCGGTGTCGGGGATATTGTAGATTGTAACACAGGCCGGTGTCGGGGATATTGTAGATTGTAACACAGGTGGTGTCGGGGATATTGTAGACTGTAACACAGGCCGGTGTCGGGGATATTGTAGACTGTAACACAGGCCGGTGTCGGGGATATTGTAGACTGTAACACAGGCCGGTGTCGGGGATATTGTAGACTGTAACACAGGCCGGTGTCGGGGATATTGTAGACTGTAACACAGGCCGGTGTCGGGGATATTGTAGATTGTAACACAGGTGGTGTCGGGGATATTGTAGACTGTAACACAGGCCGGTGTTGGGGGATATTGTAGACTGTAACACAGGTGGTGTCGGGGATATTGTAGACTGTAACACAGGCCGGTGTCGGGGATATTGTAGATTGCAACACAGGTGGTGTCGGGGATATTGTAGACTGTAACACAGGCCGGTGTTGGGGGATATTGTAGACTGTAACACAGGTGGTGTCGGGGGATATTGTAGACTGTAACACAGGCCGGTGTCGGGGGATAATGTAGACTGTAACACAGGCCGGTGTCGGGGGATAATGTAGACTGTAACACAGGCCGGTGTCGGGGATATTGTGGACTGTAACACAGGCCGGTGTTGGGGGATATTGTAGACTGTAACACAGGTGGTGTCGGGGATATTGTAGACTGTAACACAGGCTGGTGTCGGGGATATTGTGGACTGTAACACAGGCCGGTGTTGGGGGATATTGTAGACTGTAACACAGGTGGTGTCGGGGATATTGTAGACTGTAACACAGGCTGGTGTCGGGGGATATTGTAGACTGTAACACAGGCCAGTGTCGGGGGATATTGTAGACTGTAACACAGGCTGGTGTCGGGGGAATATTGTAGACTGTAACACAGGCCGGTGTAGGGGATATTGTAGACTGTAACACAGGCCGGTGTCGGGGATATTGTAGATTGTAACACAGGTGGTGTCGGGGATATTGTAGACTGTAACACAGGCCGGTGTCGGGGATATTGTAGACTGTAACACAGGCCGGTGTCGGGGATATTGTAGATTGTAACACAGGCCGGTGTCGGGGATATTGTAGATTGTAACACAGGTGGTGTCGGGGATATTGTAGACTGTAACACAGGCCGGTGTCGGGGATATTGTAGACTGTAACACAGGCCGGTGTCGGGGATATTGTAGACTGTAACACAGGCCGGTGTCGGGGATATTGTAGACTGTAACACAGGCCGGTGTCGGGGATATTGTAGACTGTAACACAGGCCGGTGTCGGGGATATTGTAGACTGTAACACAGGCCGGTGTCGGGGATATTGTAGATTGTAACACAGGTGGTGTCGGGGATATTGTAGACTGTAACACAGGCCGGTGTTGGGGGATATTGTAGACTGTAACACAGGTGGTGTCGGGGATATTGTAGACTGTAACACAGGCCGGTGTCGGGGATATTGTAGATTGCAACACAGGTGGTGTCGGGGATATTGTAGACTGTAACACAGGCCGGTGTTGGGGGATATTGTAGACTGTAACACAGGCCGGTGTTGGGGGATATTGTAGACTGTAACACAGGTGGTGTCGGGGATATTGTAGACTGTAACACAGGCTGGTGTCGGGGGATATTGTAGACTGTAACACAGGCCAGTGTCGGGGGATATTGTAGACTGTAACACAGGCTGGGGTCGGGGGAATATTGTAGACTGTAACACAGGCCGGTGTAGGGGATATTGTAGACTGTAACACAGGCCGGTGCAGGGGATATTGTAGACTGTAACACAGGCCGGTGTCGGGGATATTGTAGACTGTAACACAGGCCGGTGTCGGGGGATATTGTAGACTGTTACACAGGCCGGTGTCGGGGATATTGTAGACTGTAACACAGGCAGGTGTCGGGGATATTGTAGACTGTAACACAGGCCGGTGTCGGTATATATTGTAGACTGTAACACAGGCCGGTGTCGGGGGGTATTGTAGACTGTAACACAGGCCGGTGTCGGGATATATTTTAGACTGTAACACAGGCCGGTGTCGGGGGATATTGTAGACTGTAACACAGGCCGGTGACGGGGGATATTGTAGACTGTAACACAGGCCGGTGTCGGGGATATTGTAGACTGTAACACAGGCCGGTGTCGGGGATATTGTAGACTGTAACACAGACCGGTGTCGGGGGATCTTGTAGACTGTAACAAAGGCCGGTGTCGCGAATATTGTACACTGTAACACAGGCCGGTGTCGGGGGATATTGTAGACTAACACAGGCCGGTGTCGGGGATATTGTAGACTGTAACACAGGCCGGTGTCGGGGATATTGTAGACTGCAACACAGGCCGGTGTCTGGGATATTGTAGACTGTAACACGGGCCGGTGGTGGGGATATTGTAGACTGTACCACAGGCCGGGGGGATATTGTAGACTGTAACACAGGCCAGTGTTGGGGATATTGTAGACTGTAACACAGGCCGGTGTCGGGGATATTGTGGACTGTAACACAGGCCGGTGTCGGGGGATATTGTAGACTGTAACACAGGCTGCTGTAGGGGGATATTGTAGACTGTAACACAGGCCGCTGTCAGTGATATTGTAGATTGGAACACAGGCCGGTGTCGGGGGATATTGTAGACTGTAACACAGGGTGGTGTCGGGTATATTGTAGACTGTCACACAGGCCGGTGTCGGGGATATTGTAGACTGTAACACAGGCCGGTGTCGGGGATATTGTAGACTGTAACACGGGCCGGTGGTGGGGATATTGCAGACTGTACCACAGGCCGGGGGGATATTGTGGACTGTAACACAGGCCGGTGTCGGGGATATTGTAGACTGTAACACAGGCCAGTGTTGGGGATATTGTAGACTGTAACACAGGCCGGTGTCGGGGATATTGTAGATTGTAACACAGGCCGGTGTCGGGGATATTGTAGATTGTAACACAGGTGGTGTCGGGGATATTGTAGACTGTAACACAGGCCGGTGTCGGGGATATTGTAGACTGTAACACAGGCCGGTGTCGGGGATATTGTAGACTGTAACACAGGCCGGTGTCGGGGATATTGTAGATTGTAACACAGGTGGTGTCGGGGATATTGTAGACTGTAACACAGGCCGGTGTTGGGGGATATTGTAGACTGTAACACAGGTGGTGTCGGGGATATTGTAGACTGTAACACAGGCCGGTGTCGGGGATATTGTAGATTGCAACACAGGTGGTGTCGGGGATATTGTAGACTGTAACACAGGCCGGTGTCAGGGGATATTGTAGACTGTAACACAGGCCGGTGTCGGGGGATAATGTAGACTGTAACACAGGCCGGTGTCGGGGGATAATGTAGACTGTAACACAGGCCGGTGTCGGGGATATTGTGGACTGTAACACAGGCCGGTGTCGGGGATATTGTAGACTGTAACACAGGCCGGTGTTGGGGGATATTGTAGACTGTAACACAGGTGGTGTCGGGGATATTGTAGACTGTAACACAGGCTGGTGTCGGGGGATATTGTAGACTGTAACACAGGCCAGTGTCGGGGGATATTGTAGACTGTAACACAGGCTGGTGTCGGGGGAATATTGTAGACTGTAACACAGGCCGGTGTAGTGGATATTGTAGACTGTAACACAGGCCGGTGCAGGGGATATTGTAGACTGTAACACAGGCCGGTGTCGGGGATATTGTGGACTGTAACACAGGCCGGTGTCGGGGGATATTGTAGACTGTTACACAGGCCGGTGTCGGGGATATTGTAGACTGTAACACAGGCAGGTGTCGGGGATATTGTAGACTGTAACACAGGCCGGTGTCGGTATATATTGTAGACTGTAACACAGGCCGGTGTCGGGGGGTATTGTAGACTGTAACACAGGCCGGTGTCGGGATATATTGTAGACTGTAACACAGGCCGGTGTCGGGGGATATTGTAGACTGTAACACAGGCCGGTGACGGGGGATATTGTAGACTGTAACACAGGCCGGTGTCGGGGATATTGTAGACTGTAACACAGGCCGGTGTCGGGGATATTGTAGACTGTAACACAGACCGGTGTCGGGGGATCTTGTAGACTGTAACAAAGGCCGGTGTCGCGAATATTGTAGACTGTAACACAGGCCGGTGTCGGGGATATTGTAGACTGCAACACAGGCCGGTGTCTGGGATATTGTAGACTGTAACACGGGCCGGTGGTGGGGATATTGTCGACTGTACCACAGGCCGGGGGGATATTGTAGACTGTAACACAGGCCAGTGTTGGGGATATTGTAGACTGTAACACAGGCCGGTGTCGGGGATATTGTAGACTGTAACACAGGCCGGTGTCGGGGGATATTGTAGACTGTAACACAGGCTGCTGTAGGGGGATATTGTAGACTGTAACACAGGCAGCTGTCAGTGATATTGTAGACTGTAACACAGGCCGGTGTCGGGGGATATTGTAGACTGTAACACAGGGTGGTGTCGGGTATATTGTAGACTGTCACACAAGCCGGTGTCGGGGATATTGTAGACTATAACACAGGCCGGTGTCGGGGATATTGTAGACTGTAACACAGTCTGGTGTCGGGGATATTGTAGATTGGCACACAGGCCGGTGTCGGGGGATATTGTAGACTGTAACACAGGATTGTGTCGGCGATATTGTAGACTGTAACACAGGCCAGGGGGATATTGTAGACTGTAACACAGGCCGGTGTCGGGGATATTGTAGACTGTAACACAGGCCGGTGTCGGGGATATTGTAGACTGTAACACGGGCCGGTGGTGGGGATATTGCAGACTGTACCACAGGCCGGGGGGATATTGTGGACTGTAACACAGGCCGGTGTCGGGGATATTGTAGACTGTAACACAGGCCAGTGTTGGGGATATTGTAGACTGTAACACAGGCCAGTGTCGGGGATATTGTAGACTGTAACACAGGCCGGTGTCGGGGGATATTGTAGACTGTAACACAGGCTGGTGTCAGGGGATATTGTAGACTGAAACACTGGCCGGTGTCGGGGATATTGTAGACTGTAACACAGGCCGGTGTCGGGGGATATTGTAGACTGTAACACAGGCTGGTGTCGGGGGATATTGTGGACTGAAACACAGGCCGGTGTCGGGGGATAGACTGTAACACAGGCCGGTGTCGGGGATATTGTAGACTGTAACACAGGCCGGTGTCGGGGATATTGTAGACTGTAACACAGGCCGGTGTCGGGGATATTGTAGACTGTAACACAGGCCGGGGGGATATTGTAGACTGTAACACAGGCCGGTGGCGGGGGATATTGTAGACTATAACACAGGCCGGTGTCGGGGATATTGTAGACAGTAACACAAGCCGGTTGTGGTAAACCACTGTATTGTATATTGCCACCTCTGGGTGGCGCTGTGTATGGAGGCATGCCTCAGCTGACTCCACCCACCACTGTGTGGGTTTCGTTCAGACTTGTTCAGTCACTCACGAAGAAGCATGGTCTCTTCTTAGCTAATAAAAGCCTTATTCATCTCTTCTTTCGACTCATCATCTCTTCTTCGACTCATCACCTTTTATGAAGTAATTGATAAGCGTATCACCGGTGTCGGGGATATTGTAGACTGTAACACAGGCCGGTGTCGGGGGATATTGTAGACTGTAACACAGGCTGGTGTTGGGTATATTGTAGACTGTAACACAGGCTGGTGTCGGGGGATATTATAGACTGTAACACAGGCCGGTGTCGGGGGATATTGTGGACTGTAACACAGGCCGGTGTCGGGGGATATTGTAGACTGTAACACAGGCCGGTGTCGGGGATATTGTAGACTGTAACACAGGCCGGTGTCGGGGATGTTGTAGACTGTAACACAGGCTGGTGTCGGGGGATATTGTAGACTGAAACACAGGCCTGTGTCGGGGATATTGTAGACTGTAACACAGGCCGGTGTCGGGGATATTGTAGACTGTAACACAGGGTGGTGTCGGGTATATTGTAGACTGTCACACAGGCCGGTGTCGGGGATATTGTAGACTGTAACACAGGCTGGTGTTGGGTATATTGTAGACTGTAACACAGGCCGGTGTCGGGGATATTGTCGACTGTAACACAGGCCGGTGTCAGGGGATATTGTAGACTGTAACACAGGCTGGTGTCGGGGATATTGTAGACTGTAACACAGGCTGGTGTCGGGATATTTTAGACTGTAACACAGGCGGGTGTCGGGGATATTGTCGACTGTAACACAGGCCGGTGTCGGGGATATTGTGGACTGAAACACAGGCCGGGGGGATATTGTAGACTGTAACACAGGCCGGTGTCGGGGATATTGTAGACTATAACACAGGCCGGTGTCGGGGATATTGTAGACTGTAACACAGGCCGGTGTCGGGGGATACTGTAGACTGTAACACAGGCCGGTGTCGGGGGATAATGTAGACTGTAACACAGGCCGCTGTAGGGGGATATTGCAGACTGCAACACAGGCCGCTGTCGGTGATATTGTAGACTGCAACACAGGCGGGTGTCGGGGATATTGTAGACTGTAACACAGGCAGGTGTCGGGGACATTGTAGACTGCAACACAGGCTGGTGTCGGGGGATATTGTGGACTGAAACACAGGCCGGTGTCGGGGATATTGTAGACTGTCACACAGGCTGGTGTTGGATATATTGTAGACTAACACAGGCCGGTGTCGGGGATATTGTAGACTGTAACACAGGCCGGTGTCGGGGATATTGTATACTGTAACACAGGCTGGTGTTGGGTATATTGTAGACTGTAACACAGGCCAGTGTCGGGGGATATTGTAGACTGTAACACAGGCTGGTGTCGGGGATATTGTAGACTGTAACACAGGCCGGTGTCGGGGGATATTGTAGGCTGTAACACAGGCCGGTGTCGGGGATGTTGTAGACTGTAACACAGGCTGGTGTCGGGGATATTGTAGACTGTAACACAGGCTGGTGTCGGGGGATATTATAGACTGTAACACAGGCCGGTGTCGGGGGATATTGTGGACTGTAACACAGGCCGGTGTCGGGGGATATTGTAGACTGTAACACAGGCCGGTGTCAGGGATATTGTAGACTGTAACACAGGCCGGTGTCAGGGGATATTGTAGACTGTAACACAGGCCGCTGTCAGTGATATTGTAGACTGTAACACAGGCCGGTGTCGGGATATTGTAGACTGTAACACAGGCTGGTGTCGGGGGATATTGTAGACTGAAACACAGGCCTGTGTCGGGGATATTGTAGACTGTAACACAGGCCGGTGTCGGGGATATTGTAGACTGTAACACAGGCTGGTGTTGGGTATATTGTAGACTGTAACACAGGCCGGTGTCGGGGATATTGTAGACTGTAACACAGGCTGGTGTCGGGGATATTGTAGACTGTAACACAGGCTGGTGTCAGGGGATATTGTAGACTGTAACACAGGCTGGTGTCGGGGATATTGTAGACTGTAACACAGGCTGGTGTCAGGGGATATTGTAGACTGTAACACAGGGTGGTGTCGGGTATATTGTAGACTGTCACACAGGCCGGTGTCGGGGATATTGTAGACTGTAACACAGGCTGGTGTTGGGGATATTGTAGACTGTAACACAGGCCGGTGTCGGGGATATTGTAGACTGTAACACAGGCTAGTGTCGGGGATATTGTAGACTGTAACACAGGCTGGTGTCGGGGATATTGTAGACTGTAACACAGGCTGGTGTCAGGGGATATTGTAGACTGTAACACAGGCTGGTGTCGGGGATATTGTAGACTGTAACACAGGCTGGTGTCGGGATATTTTAGACTGTAACACAGGCGGGTGTCGGGGATATTGTCGGCTGTAACACAGGCCGGTGTCGGGGATATTGTAGACTGTAACACAGGCCGGTGTCGGGGGATATTGCAGACTGTAACACAGGCTGGTGTCGGGGGATATTGTGGACTGAAACACAGGCCGGTTTCGGGGGATAGACTGTAACACAGGCCGGTGTCGGGGATATTGTAGACTGTAACACAGGCCGGTGTCGGGGATATTGTAGACTGTAACACAGGCCGGGGGGATATTGTAGACTGTAACACAGGCCGATGTCGGGGGATATTGTAGACTATAACACAGGCCGGTGTCGGGGATATTGTAGACTGTAACACAAGCCGGTGTCGGGGATATTGTAGACTGCAACACAGGCCGGTGTCGTGGGATATTGTAGACTGTAACACAAGCCGGTGTCGGGGATATTGTAGACTGTAACACAGGCTGGTGTCGGGGATATTGTAGACTGTAACACAGGCCGGTGTCGGGGGATATTGTAGACTGTAACACAGGCCGGTGTCGGGGATATTGTAGACTGTAACACAGGCCGGTGTCGGGAGATATTGTAGACTGTAACACAGGCCGGTGTCGGGGGATATTGTCGACTGTAACACAGGCTGGTGTCGGGGGATATTGTAGACTGTAACACAGGCCGGTGTCGGAGGATATTGTAGACTGTAACACAGGATTGTGTCGGGGATATTGTAGACTAACACAGGCCGGGGGGATATTGTAGACTGTAACACAGGCTGGTGTCGGGGGATATTGTAGACTGTAATACAGGCCGGTGTCGGGGATATTGTAGACTGTAACACAGGCCGGTGTCGGGGATATTGTAGACTGTAACACAGGCCGGTGTCGGGGGATATTGTAGACTGTAACACAGGCCGGTGTCGGGGGATATTTTAGAATGTAACACAGGCCGGTGTCGGGGATATTGTAGATTGTAACACAGGTGGTGTCGGGGATATTGTAGACTGTAACACAGGCCGGTGTTGGGGGATATTGTAGACTGTAACACAGGTGGTGTCGGGGATATTGTTGACTGTAACACAGGCCGGTGTCGGGGGATAATGTCGACTGCAACACAGGCCGGTGTCGGGGATATTGTAGACTGTAACACAGGCCGGTGTCGGGGATATTGTAGACTGTAACACAGGCCGGTGTTGGGGGATATTGTAGACTGTAACACAGGTGGTGTCGGGGATATTGTAGACTGTAACACAGGCTGGTGTCGGGGGATATTGTAGACTGTAACACAGGCCAGTGTCGGGGGATATTGTAGACTGTAACACAGGCTGGTGTCGGGGGAATATTGTAGACTGTAACACAGGCCGGTGTAGGGGATATTGTAGACTATAACACAGGCCGGTGCAGGGGATATTGTAGACTGTAACACAGGCCGGTGTCGGGGATATTGTAGACTGTAACACAGGCCGGTGTCGGGGGATATTGTAGACTGTTACACAGGCCGGTGTCGGGGATATTGTAGACTGTAACACAGGCCGGTGTCGGTATATATTGTAGACTGTAACACAGGCCGGTGTCGGGGGGTATTGTAGACTGTAACACAGGCCGGTGTCGGGATATATTGTAGACTGTAACACAGGCCGGTGACGGGGTATATTGTAGACTGTCACACAGGCCGGTGTCGGGGATATTGTAGACTATAACACAGGCCGGTGTCGGGGATATTGTAGACTGTAACACAGTCTGGTGTCGGGGATATTGTAGATTGGAACACAGGCCGGTGTCGGGGGATATTGTAGACTGTAACACAGGATTGTGTCGGCGATATTGTAGACTGTAACACAGGCCAGGGGGATATTGTAGACTGTAACACAGGCCGGTGTCGGGGATATTGTAGACTGTAACACAGGCCGGTGTCGGGGTATTGTAGACTGTAACACAGGCTGGTGTCGGGGATATTGTAGACTGTAACACAGGCCGGTGTCGGGGGATATTGTAGACTGTAACAGAGGCTGGTGTCAGGGGATATTGTAGACTGAAACACTGGCCGGTGTCGGGGATATTGTAGACTGTAACACAGGCCGGTGTCGGGGGATATTGTAGACTGTAACACAGGCTGGTGTCGGGGGATATTGTGGACTGAAACACAGGCCGGTGTCGGGGGATAGACTGTAACACAGGCCGGTGTCGGGGATATTGTAGACTGTAACACAGGCCGGTGTCGGGGATATTGTCGACTGTAACACAGGCCGGTGTCGGGGATATTGTAGACTGTAACACAGGCCGGGGGGATATTGTAGACTGTAACACAGGCCGGTGGCGGGGGATATTGTAGACTATAACACAGGCCGGTGTCGGGGATATTGTCGACAGTAACACAAGCCGGTGTCGGGGATATTGTAGACTGTAACACAGGCCGGTGTTGGGGATATTGTAGACTGTAACACAGGCTGGTGTCAGGGATATTGTAGACTGTAACACAGGCCGGTGTCGGGGATATTATAGACTGTAACACAGGCCGGTGTCGGGGGATATTGTAGACTGTAACACAGGCCGGTGTCGGGGGATAATGTAGACTGTAACACAGGCCGCTGTAGGGGGATATTGTAGACTGTAACACAGGCCGCTGTCGGTGATATTGTAGACTGTAACACAGGCGGGTGTCGGGGATATTGTAGACTGTAACACAGGCAGGTGTCGGGGACATTGTAGACTGTAACACAGGCTGGTGTCGGGGGATATTGTGGACTGAAACACAGGCCGGTGTCGGGGATATTGTAGACTGTAACACAGGCTGGTGTTGGATGTATTGTAGACTAACACAGGCCGGTGTCGGAGATATTGTCGACTGTAACACAGGCCGGTGTCGGGGATATTGTATACTGTAACACAGGCTGGTGTTGGGTATATTGTAGACTGTAACACAGGCCGGTGTCGGGGGATATTGTAGACTGTAACACAGGCCGGTGTCGGGGATATTGTAGACTGTAACACAGGCCGGTGTCGGGGATATTGTAGATTGTAACACAGGTGGTGTCGGGGATATTGTAGACTGTAACACAGGTGGTGTCGGGGGATATTGTAGACTGTAACACAGGCTGGTGTCGGGGGATATTGTAGACTGTAACACAGGCCGGTGTCGGAGGATATTGTAGACTGTAACACAGGATTGTGTCGGGGATATTGTAGACTAACACAGGCCGGGGGGATATTGTAGACTGTAACACAGGCTGGTGTCGGGGGATATTGTAGACTGTAATACAGGCCGGTGTCGGGGATATTGTAGACTGTAACACAGGCCGGTGTCGGGGATATTGTAGACTGTAACACAGGCCGGTGTCGGGGGATATTGTAGACTGTAACACAGGCCGGTGTCGGGGGATATTTTAGAATGTAACACAGGCCGGTGTCGGGGATATTGTAGATTGTAACACAGGTGGTGTCGGGGATATTGTAGACTGTAACACAGGCCGGTGTTGGGGGATATTGTAGACTGTAACACAGGTGGTGTCGGGGATATTGTTGACTGTAACACAGGCCGGTGTCGGGGGATAATGTCGACTGCAACACAGGCCGGTGTCGGGGATATTGTAGACTGTAACACAGGCCGGTGTCGGGGATATTGTAGACTGTAACACAGGCCGGTGTTGGGGGATATTGTAGACTGTAACACAGGTGGTGTCGGGGATATTGTAGACTGTAACACAGGCTGGTGTCGGGGGATATTGTAGACTGTAACACAGGCCAGTGTCGGGGGATATTGTAGACTGTAACACAGGCTGGTGTCGGGGGAATATTGTAGACTGTAACACAGGCCGGTGTAGGGGATATTGTAGACTATAACACAGGCCGGTGCAGGGGATATTGTAGACTGTAACACAGGCCGGTGTCGGGGATATTGTAGACTGTAACACAGGCCGGTGTCGGGGGATATTGTAGACTGTTACACAGGCCGGTGTCGGGGATATTGTAGACTGTAACACAGGCCGGTGTCGGTATATATTGTAGACTGTAACACAGGCCGGTGTCGGGGGGTATTGTAGACTGTAACACAGGCCGGTGTCGGGATATATTGTAGACTGTAACACAGGCCGGTGACGGGGTATATTGTAGACTGTCACACAGGCCGGTGTCGGGGATATTGTAGACTATAACACAGGCCGGTGTCGGGGATATTGTAGACTGTAACACAGTCTGGTGTCGGGGATATTGTAGATTGGAACACAGGCCGGTGTCGGGGGATATTGTAGACTGTAACACAGGATTGTGTCAGCGATATTGTAGACTGTAACACAGGCCAGGGGGATATTGTAGACTGTAACACAGGCCGGTGTCGGGGATATTGTAGACTGTAACACAGGCCGGTGTCGGGGTATTGTAGACTGTAACACAGGCTGGTGTCGGGGATATTGTAGACTGTAACACAGGCCGGTGTCGGGGGATATTGTAGACTGTAACAGAGGCTGGTGTCAGGGGATATTGTAGACTGAAACACTGGCCGGTGTCGGGGATATTGTAGACTGTAACACAGGCCGGTGTCGGGGGATATTGTAGACTGTAACACAGGCTGGTGTCGGGGGATATTGTGGACTGAAACACAGGCCGGTGTCGGGGGATAGACTGTAACACAGGCCGGTGTCGGGGATATTGTAGACTGTAACACAGGCCGGTGTCGGGGATATTGTAGACTGTAACACAGGCCGGTGTCGGGGATATTGTAGACTGTAACACAGGCCGGGGGGATATTGTAGACTGTAACACAGGCCGGTGGCGGGGGATATTGTAGACTATAACACAGGCCGGTGTCGGGGATATTGTCGACAGTAACACAAGCCGGTGTCGGGGATATTGTAGACTGTAACACAGGCCGGTGTTGGGGATATTGTAGACTGTAACACAGGCTGGTGTCAGGGATATTGTAGACTGTAACACAGGCCGGTGTCGGGGATATTATAGACTGTAACACAGGCCGGTGTCGGGGGATATTGTAGACTGTAACACAGGCCGGTGTCGGGGGATAATGTAGACTGTAACACAGGCCGCTGTAGGGGGATATTGTAGACTGTAACACAGGCCGCTGTCGGTGATATTGTAGACTGTAACACAGGCGGGTGTCGGGGATATTGTAGACTGTAACACAGGCAGGTGTCGGGGACATTGTAGACTGTAACACAGGCTGGTGTCGGGGGATATTGTGGACTGAAACACAGGCCGGTGTCGGGGATATTGTAGACTGTAACACAGGCTGGTGTTGGATGTATTGTAGACTAACACAGGCCGGTGTCGGAGATATTGTCGACTGTAACACAGGCCGGTGTCGGGGATATTGTATACTGTAACACAGGCTGGTGTTGGGTATATTGTAGACTGTAACACAGGCCGGTGTCGGGGGATATTGTAGACTGTAACACAGGCCGGTGTCGGGGATATTGTAGACTGTAACACAGGCCGGTGTCGGGGATATTGTAGATTGTAACACAGGTGGTGTCGGGGATATTGTAGACTGTAACACAGGTGGTGTCGGGGGATATTGTAGACTGTAACACAGGCCGGTGTCGGGGGATAATGTAGACTGTAACACAGGCCGGTGTCGGGGGATAATGTAGACTGTAACACAGGCCGGTGTCGGGGATATTGTAGACTGTAACACAGGCCGGTGTCGGGGATATTGTAGACTGTAACACAGGCCGGTGTTGGGGGATATTGTAGACTGTAACACAGGTGGTGTCGGGGATATTGTAGACTGTAACACAGGCTGGTGTCGGGGGATATTGTAGACTGTAACACAGGCCAGTGTCGGGGGATATTGTAGACTGTAACACAGGCTGGTGTCGGGGGAATATTGTAGACTGTAACACAGGCCGGTGTAGGGGATATTGTAGACTGTAACACAGGCCGGTGCAGGGGATATTGCAGACTGTAACACAGGCCGGTGTCGGGGATATTGTAGACTGTAACACAGGCCGGTGTCGGGGGATATTGTAGACTGTTACACAGGCCGGTGTCGGGGATATTGTAGACTGTAACACAGGCAGGTGTCGGGGATATTGTAGACTGTAACACAGGCCGGTGTCGGTATATATTGTAGACTGTAACACAGGCCGGTGTCGGGGGGTATTGTAGACTGTAACACAGGCCGGTGTCGGGATATATTGTAGACTGTAACACAGGCCGGTGTCGGGGATATTGTGGACTGCAACACAGGCCGGTGTCGGGGATATTGTAGACTGTAACACAGGCCAGTGTTGGGGATATTGTAGACTGTAACACGGGCCGGTGGTGGGGATATTGTGGACTGTACCACAGGCCGGGGGGATATTGTGGACTGTAACACAGGCCAGTGTTGGGGATATTGTAGACTGTAACACAGGCCGGTGTCGGGGATATTGTAGACTGTAACACAGGCCGGTGTCGGGGGATATTGTAGACTGTAACACGGGCTGCTGTTGGGGGATATTGTAGACTATAACACAGGCCGGTGTCGGGGATATTGTAGACTGTAACACAGTCTGGTGTCGGGGATATTGTAGATTGGAACACAGGCCGGTGTCGGGGGATATTGTAGACTCTAACACAGGATTGTGTCGGCGATATTGTAGACTGTAACACAGGCCAGGGGGATATTGTAGACTGTAACACAGGCCGGTGTCGGGGATATTGTAGACTGTAACACAGGCCGGTGTCGGGGATATTGTAGACTGTAACACAGGCTGGTGTCGGGGATATTGCAGTCTGTAACACAGGCTGGTGTCAGGGGATATTGCAGACTGTAACACAGGCTGGTGTCAGGGATATTGTGGACTGTAACACAGGCCGGTGTCGGGGGATATTTTAGACTGTAACACAGGCTGGTGTCAGGGGATATTGTAGACTGAAACACTGGCCGGTGTCGGGGATATTGTAGACTGTAACACAGGCCGGTTTCGGGGGATATTGTAGACTGTAACACAGGCTGGTGTCGGGGGATATTGTGGACTGAAACACAGGCCGGTGTCGGGGGATAGACTGTAACACAGGCCGGTGTCGGGGATATTGTAGACTGTAACACAGGCCGGTGTCGGGGATATTGTAGACTGTAACACAGGCCGGGGGGATATTGTAGACTGTAACACAGGCCGGTGGCGGGGGATATTGTAGACTGTAACACAGGCTGGTGTCAGGGATATTGTAGACTGTAACACAGGCCGGTGTCGGGGATATTATAGACTGTAACACAGGCCGGTGTCGGGGGATATTGTAGACTGTAACACAGGCCGGTGTCGGGGGATAATGTAGACTGTAACACAGGCCGCTGTCGGGGGATATTGTAGACTGTAACACAGGCCGCTGTCGGTGATATTGTAGACTGTAACACAGGCGGGTGTCGGGGATATTGTAGACTGTAACACAGGCAGGTGTCGGGGACATTGTAGACTGTAACACAGGCTGGTGTCGGGGGATATTGTGGACTGAAACACAGGCCGGTGTCGGGGATATTGTAGACTGTAACACAGGCTGGTGTTGGATATATTGTAGACTAACACAGGCCGGTGTCGGAGATATTGTCGACTGTAACACAGGCCGGTGTCGGGGATATTGTATACTGTAACACAGGCTGGTGTTGGGTATATTGTAGACTGTAACACAGGCCGGTGTCGGGGGATATTGTAGACTGTAACACAGGCCGGTGTCGGGGATATTGTAGACTGTAACACAGGCCGGTGTCGGGGATATTGTAGATTGTAACACAGGTGGTGTCGGGGATATTGTAGACTGTAACACAGGCCGGTGTTGGGGGATATTGTAGACTGTAACACAGGTGGTGTCGGGGGATATTGTAGACTGTAACACAGGCCGGTGTCGGGGGATAATGTAGACTGTAACACAGGCCGGTGTCGGGGGATAATGTAGACTGTAACACAGGCCGGTGTCGGGGATATTGTAGACTGTAACACAGGCCGGTGTCGGGGATATTGTAGACTGTAACACAGGCCGGTGTTGGGGGATATTGTAGACTGTAACACAGGTGGTGTCGGGGATATTGTAGACTGTAACACAGGCTGGTGTCGGGGGATATTGTAGACTGTAACACAGGCCAGTGTCGGGGGATATTGTAGACTGTAACACAGGCTGGTGTCGGGGGAATATTGTAGACTGTAACACAGTCCGGTGTAGGGGATATTGTAGACTGTAACACAGGCCGGTGCAGGGGATATTGCAGACTGTAACACAGGCCGGTGTCGGGGATATTGTAGACTGTAACACAGGCCGGTGTCGGGGATATTGTAGACTGTAACACAGGCAGGTGTCGGGGATATTGTAGACTGTAACACAGGCCGGTGTCGGTATATATTGTAGACTGTAACACAGGCCGGTGTCGGGGGGTATTGTAGACTGTAACACAGGCCGGTGTCGGGATATATTGTAGACTGTAACACAGGCCGGTGTCGGGGGATATTGTAGACTGTAACACAGGCCGGTGACGGGGGATACTGTAGACTGTAACAAAGGCCGGTGTCGCGAATATTGTACACTGTAACACAGGCCGGTGTCGGGGATATTGTAGACTGTAACACAGGCCGGTGTCGGGGATATTGTGGACTGTAACACAGGCCGGTGTCGGGGATATTGTAGACTGTAACACAGGCCAGTGTTGGGGATATTGTAGACTGTAACACGGGCCGGTGGTGGGGATATTGTAGACTGTCCCACAGGCCGGGGGGATATTGTGGACTGTAACACAGGCCGGTGTCGGGGATATTGTAGACTGTAACACAGGCCAGTGTTGGGGATATTGTAGACTGTAACACAGGCCGGTGTCGGGGATATTGTAGACTGTAACACAGGCCGGTGTCGGGGGATATTGTAGACTGTAACACAGGCTGCTGTAGGGGGATATTGTAGACTGTAACACAGGCCGCTGTCAGTGATATTGTGGACTGTAACACAGGCCGGTGTCGGGGGATATTGTAGACTGTAACACAGGGTGGTGTCGGGTATATTGTAGACTGTCACACAGGCCGGTGTCGGGGATATTGTAGACTATAACACAGGCCGGTGTCGGGGATATTGTAGACTGTAACACAGTCTGGTGTCGGGGATATTGTAGATTGGAACACAGGCCGGTGTCGGGGGATATTGTAGACTGTAACACAGGATTGTGTCGGCGATATTGTAGACTGTAACACAGGCCAGGGGGATATTGTAGACTGTAACACAGGCCGGTGTCGGGGATATTGTAGACTGTAACACAGGCCGGTGTCGGGGATATTGTAGACTGTAACACAGGCTGGTGTCAGGGGATATTGTAGACTGTAACACAGGCTGGTGTCAGGGATATTGTGGACTGTAACACAGGCCGGTGTCGGGGGATATTGTAGACTGTAACACAGGCTGGTGTCAGGGGATATTGTAGACTGAAACACTGGCCGGTGTCGGGGATATTGTAGACTGTAACACAGGCCGGTTTCGGGGGATATTGTAGACTGTAACACAGGCTGGTGTCGGGGGATATTGTGGACTGAAACACAGGCCGGTGTCGGGGGATAGACTGTAACACAGGCCGGTGTCGGGGATATTGTAGACTGTAACACAGGCCGGTGTCGGGGATATTGTAGACTGTAACACAGGCCGGTGTCGGGGATATTGTAGACTGTAACACAGGCCGGGGGGATATTGTAGACTGTAACACAGGCCGGTGGCGGGGGATATTGTAGACTATAACACAGGCCGGTGTCGGGGATATTGTAGACAGTAACACAAGCCGGTGTCGGGGATATTGTAGACTGTAACACAGGCCGGTGTCGGGGGATATTGTAGACTGTAACACAGGCCGGTGTCGGGGATATTGTAGACTGTAACACAGGCTGGTGTCAGGGATATTGTAGACTGTAACACAGGCCGGTGTCGGGGATATTGTAGACTGTAACACAGGCCGGTGTCGGGGGATAATGTAGACTGTAACACAGGCCGCTGTAGGGGGATATTGTAGACTGTAACACAGGCCGCTGTCGGTGATATTGTAGACTGTAACACAGGCGGGTGTCGGGGATATTGTAGACTGTAACACAGGCAGGTGTCGGGGACATTGTAGACTGTAACACAGGCTGGTGTCGGGGGATATTGTGGACTGAAACACAGGCCGGTGTCGGGGATATTGTAGACTGTAACACAGGCTGGTGTTGGATATATTGTTGACTAACACAGGCCGGTGTCGGGGATATTGTCGACTGTAACACAGGCCGGTGTCGTGGATATTGTATACTGTAACACAGGCTGGTGTTGGGAATATTGTAGACTGTAACACAGGCCGGTGTCGGGGGATATTGTAGACTGTAACACAGGCTGGCGTCGGGGATATTGTAGATTGTAACACAGTCCGGTGTCGGGGGATATTGTAGACTGTAATACAGGCTGGTGTCGGGGATATTGTAGACTGTAACACAGGCCGGTGTCGGGGATATTGTAGACTGTAACACAGGCCGGTGTCGGGGATAGACTGTAACACAGGCTGGTGTCGGGGATATTGTAGACTGTAACACAGGCTGGTGTCGGGGGATATTTTAAACTGTAACACAGGCTGGGGGGGTATTGCAGACTGTAACACAGGCCGGTGTCGGGGATATTGTAGACTGTAACACAGGGTGGTGTCGGGAATATTGTAGACTGTAACACAGGCCGGTGTCGGGGGATATTGTAGACTGTAACACAGGCCGGTGTCGGGGGATATTGCAGACTGTAACACAGGCTGGTGTCGGGTGATATTGTAGACTGCAACACAGGCTGGTGTTGGGTATATTGTAGACTGTAACACAGGCTGGTGTCGGGGGATATTATAGACTGTAACACAGGCCGGTGTCGGGGGATATTGTGGACTGTAACACAGGCCGGTGTCGGGGGATATTGCAGACTGTAACACAGGCCGGTGTCGGGGATATTGTAGACTGTAACACAGGCCGGTGTCGGGGATGTTCTAGACTGTAACACAGGCCGTGTCGGGGGATATTGTAGACTGTAACACAGGCCGGTGTCAGGGATATTGTAGACTGCAACACAGGCCGGTGTCGGGGGATATTGTAGACTGTAAAACAGGCTGCTGTAGGGGGATATTGTAAACTGTAACACAGGCTGGTGTCAGGGGATATTGTAGACTGTAACACAGGCTGGTGTCGGGGATATTGTGGACTGTAACACAGGCTGGTGTCGGGATATTTTAGACTGTGACACAGGCGGGTGTCGGGGATATTGTCGACTGTAACACAGGCCGGTGTCGGGGATATTGTAGACTGTAACACAGGCCGGTGTCGGGGGATATTGTAGACTGTAACACAGGCTGGTGTCGGGGGATATTGTGGACTGAAACACAGGCCGGTTTCGGGGGATAGACTGTAACACAGGCCGGTGTCGGGGATATTGTAGACTGTAACACAGGCCGGTGTCGGTGATATTGTAGACTGTAACACAGGCCGGTGTCGGGGGATAATGTAGACTGTAACACAGGCCGCTGTCGGGGGATATTGTAGACTGTAACACAGGCGGGTGTCGGGGATATTGTAGACTGTAACACAGGCAGGTGTCGGGGACATTGTAGACTGTAACACAGGCTGGTGTCGGGGGATATTGTGGACTGAAACACAGGCCGGTGTCGGGGATATTGTAGACTGTAACACAGGCTGGTGTTGGATATATTGCAGACTAACACAGGCCGGTGTCGGAGATATTGTCGACTGTAACACAGGCCGGTGTCGGGGATATTGTCGACTGAAACACAGGCCTGTGTCGGGGATATTGTAGACTGTAACACAGGCCGGTGTCGGGGATATTGTAGACTGTAACACAGGGTGGTGTCGGGTATATTGTAGACTGTCACACAGGCCGGTGTCGGGGATATTGTAGACTGTAACACAGGCTGGTGTTGGGTATATTGTAGACTGTAACACAGGCCGGTGTCGGGGATGTTGTAGACTGTAACACAGGCCGGTGTCGGGGATATTGTAGACTGTAACACAGGCTGGTGTCGGGGATATTGTAGACTGTAACACAGGCTGGTGTCAGGGGATATTGTCGGCTGTAACACAGGCCGGTGTCGGGGATATTGTAGACTGTAACACAGGCCGGTGTCGGGGGATATTGTAGACTGTAACACAGGCTGGTGTCGGGGGATATTGTGGACTGAAACACAGGCCGGTTTCGGGGGATAGACTGTAACACAGGCCGGTGTCGGGGATATTGTAGACTGTAACACAGGCCGGTGTCGGGGATATTGTCGACTGTAACACAGGCCGGTGTCGGGGATATTGTAGACTGTAACACAGGATTGTGTCGGCGATATTGTAGACTGTAACACAGGCCAGGGGGATATTGTAGACTGTAACACAGGCCGGTGTCGGGGATATTGTAGACTGTAACACAGGCCGGTGTCGGGGTATTGTAGACTGTAACACAGGCTGGTGTCGGGGATATTGTAGACTGTAACACAGGCCGGTGTCGGGGGATATTGTAGACTGTAACAGAGGCTGGTGTCGGGGGATAGACTGAAACACTGGCCGGTGTCGGGGATATTGTAGACTGTAACACAGGCCGGTGGCGGGGGATATTGTAGACTGTAACACAGGCTGGTGTCAGGGATATTGTAGACTGTAACACAGGCCGGTGTCGGGGATATTATAGACTGTAACACAGGCCGGTGTCGGGGGATATTGTAGACTGTAACACAGGCCGGTGTCGGGGGATAATGTAGACTGTAACACAGGCCGCTGTCGGGGGATATTGTAGACTGTAACACAGGCCGCTGTCGGTGATATTGTAGACTGTAACACAGGCGGGTGTCGGGGATATTGTAGACTGTAACACAGGCAGGTGTCGGGGACATTGTAGACTGTAACACAGGCTGGTGTCGGGGGATATTGTGGACTGAAACACAGGCCGGTGTCGGGGATATTGTAGACTGTAACACAGGCTGGTGTTGGATATATTGTAGACTAACACAGGCCGGTGTCGGAGATATTGTCGACTGTAACACAGGCCGGTGTCGGGGATATTGTATACTGTAACACAGGCTGGTGTTGGGTATATTGTAGACTGTAACACAGGCCGGTGTCGGGGGATATTGTAGACTGTAACACAGGCCGGTGTCGGGGATATTGTAGACTGTAACACAGGCCGGTGTCGGGGATATTGTAGATTGTAACACAGGTGGTGTCGGGGATATTGTAGACTGTAACACAGGCCGGTGTTGGGGGATATTGTAGACTGTAACACAGGTGGTGTCGGGGGATATTGTAGACTGTAACACAGGCCGGTGTCGGGGGATAATGTAGACTGTAACACAGGCCGGTGTCGGGGGATAATGTAGACTGTAACACAGGCCGGTGTCGGGGATATTGTAGACTGTAACACAGGCCGGTGTCGGGGATATTGTAGACTGTAACACAGGCCGGTGTTGGGGGATATTGTAGACTGTAACACAGGTGGTGTCGGGGATATTGTAGACTGTAACACAGGCTGGTGTCGGGGGATATTGTAGACTGTAACACAGGCCAGTGTCGGGGGATATTGTAGACTGTAACACAGGCTGGTGTCGGGGGAATATTGTAGACTGTAACACAGGCCGGTGTAGGGGATATTGTAGACTGTAACACAGGCCGGTGCAGGGGATATTGCAGACTGTAACACAGGCCGGTGTCGGGGATATTGTAGACTGTAACACAGGCCGGTGTCGGGGATATTGTAGACTGTAACACAGGCAGGTGTCGGGGATATTGTAGACTGTAACACAGGCCGGTGTCGGTATATATTGTAGACTGTAACACAGGCCGGTGTCGGGGGGTATTGTAGACTGTAACACAGGCCGGTGTCGGGATATATTGTAGACTGTAACACAGGCCGGTGTCGGGGGATATTGTAGACTGTAACACAGGCCGGTGACGGGGGATACTGTAGACTGTAACAAAGGCCGGTGTCGCGAATATTGTACACTGTAACACAGGCCGGTGTCGGGGATATTGTAGACTGTAACACAGGCCGGTGTCGGGGATATTGTGGACTGTAACACAGGCCGGTGTCGGGGATATTGTAGACTGTAACACAGGCCAGTGTTGGGGATATTGTAGACTGTAACACGGGCCCGGTGGTGGGGATATTGTAGACTGTCCCACAGGCCGAGGGGGATATTGTGGACTGTAACACAGGCCGGTGTCGGGGATATTGTAGACTGTAACACAGGCCAGTGTTGGGGATATTGTAGACTGTAACACAGGCCTGGTGTCGGGGATATTGTAGACTGTAACACAGGCCGGTGTCGGGGGATATTGTAGACTGTAACACAGGCTGCTGTAGGGGGATATTGTAGACTGTAACACAGGCCGCTGTCAGTGATATTGTGGACTGTAACACAGGCCGGTGTCGGGGGATATTGTAGACTGTAACACAGGGTGGTGTCGGGTATATTGTAGACTGTCACACAGGCCGGTGTCGGGGATATTGTAGACTATAACACAGGCCGGTGTCGGGGATATTGTAGACTGTAACACAGTCTGGTGTCGGGGATATTGTAGATTGGAACACAGGCCGGTGTCGGGGGATATTGTAGACTGTAACACAGGATTGTGTCGGCGATATTGTAGACTGTAACACAGGCCAGGGGGATATTGTAGACTGTAACACAGGCCGGTGTCGGGGATATTGTAGACTGTAACACAGGCCGGTGTCGGGGATATTGTAGACTGTAACACAGGCTGGTGTCAGGGGATATTGTAGACTGTAACACAGGCTGGTGTCAGGGATATTGTGGACTGTGACACAGGCCGGTGTCGGGGGATATTGTAGACTGTAACACAGGCTGGTGTCAGGGGATATTGTAGACTGAAACACTGGCCGGTGTCGGGGATATTGTAGACTGTAACACAGGCCAGTTTCGGGGGATATTGTTAGACTGTAACACAGGCTGGTGTCGGGGGATATTGTGGACTGAAACACAGGCCGGTGTCGGGGGATAGACTGTAACACAGGCCGGTGTCGGGGATATTGTAGACTGTAACACAGGCCGGTGTCGGGGATATTGTAGACTGTAACACAGGCCGGTGTCGGGGATATTGTAGACTGTAACACAGGCCGGGGGGATATTGTAGACTGTAACACAGGCCGGTGGCGGGGGATATTGTAGACTATAACACAGGCCGGTGTCGGGGATATTGTAGACAGTAACACAAGCCGGTGTCGGGGATATTGTAGACTGTAACACAGGCCGGTGTCGGGGGATATTGTAGACTGTAACACAGGCCGGTGTCGGGGATATTGTAGACTGTAACACAGGCTGGTGTCAGGGATATTGTAGACTGTAACACAGGCCGGTGTCGGGGATATTGTAGACTGTAACACAGGCCGGTGTCGGGGGATATTGTAGACTGTAACACAGGCCGGTGTCGGGGGATAATGTAGACTGTAACACAGGCCGCTGTAGGGGGATATTGTAGACTGTAACACAGGCCGCTGTCGGTGATATTGTAGACTGTAACACAGGCGGGTGTCGGGGATATTGTAGACTGTAACACAGGCAGGTGTCGGGGACATTGTAGACTGTAACACAGGCTGGTGTCGGGGGATATTGTGGACTGAAACACAGGCCGGTGTCGGGGATATTGTAGACTGTAACACAGGCTGGTGTTGGATATATTGTTGACTAACACAGGCCGGTGTCGGGGATATTGTCGACTGTAACACAGGCCGGTGTCGTGGATATTGTATACTGTAACACAGGCTGGTGTTGGGAATATTGTAGACTGTAACACAGGCCGGTGTCGGGGGATATTGTAGACTGTAACACAGGCTGGCGTCGGGGATATTGTAGATTGTAACACAGTCCGGTGTCGGGGGATATTGTAGACTGTAACACAGGCTGGTTTCGGGGATATTGTAGACTGTAACACAGGCTGGTGTCGGGGGATATTTTAAACTGTAACACAGGCTGGGGGGGTATTGCAGACTGTAACACAGGCCGGTGTCGGGGATATTGTAGACTGTAACACAGGGTGGTGTCGGGAATATTGTAGACTGTAACACAGGCCGGTGTCGGGGGATATTGTAGACTGTAACACAGGCCGGTGTCGGGGGATATTGCAGACTGTAACACAGGCTGGTGTCGGGTGATATTGTAGACTGCAACACAGGCTGGTGTTGGGTATATTGTAGACTGTAACACAGGCTGGTGTCGGGGGATATTATAGACTGTAACACAGGCCGGTGTCGGGGGATATTGTGGACTGTAACACAGGCCGGTGTCGGGGGATATTGCAGACTGTAACACAGGCCGGTGTCGGGGATATTGTAGACTGTAACACAGGCCGGTGTCGGGGATGTTCTAGACTGTAACACAGGCCGTGTCGGGGGATATTGTAGACTGTAACACAGGCCGGTGTCAGGGATATTGTAGACTGCAACACAGGCCGGTGTCGGGGGATATTGTAGACTGTAAAACAGGCTGCTGTAGGGGGATATTGTAGACTGTAACACAGGCTGGTGTCAGGGGATATTGTAGACTGTAACACAGGCTGGTGTCGGGGATATTGTGGACTGTAACACAGGCTGGTGTCGGGATATTTTAGACTGTGACACAGGCGGGTGTCGGGGATATTGTCGACTGTAACACAGGCCGGTGTCGGGGATATTGTAGACTGTAACACAGGCCGGTGTCGGGGGATATTGTAGACTGTAACACAGGCTGGTGTCGGGGGATATTGTGGACTGAAACACAGGCCGGTTTCGGGGGATAGACTGTAACACAGGCCGGTGTCGGGGATATTGTAGACTGTAACACAGGCCGGTGTCGGGGATATTGTAGACTGTAACACAGGCCGGTGTCGGGGGATAATGTAGACTGTAACACAGGCCGCTGTCGGGGGATATTGTAGACTGTAACACAGGCGGGTGTCGGGGATATTGTAGACTGTAACACAGGCAGGTGTCGGGGACATTGTAGACTGTAACACAGGCTGGTGTCGGGGGATATTGTAGACTAACACAGGCCGGTGTCGGAGATATTGTCGACTGTAACACAGGCCGGTGTCGGGGATATTGTCGACTGAAACACAGGCCTGTGTCGGGGATATTGTAGACTGTAACACAGGCCGGTGTCGGGGATATTGTAGACTGTAACACAGGGTGGTGTCGGGTATATTGTAGACTGTCACACAGGCCGGTGTCGGGGATATTGTAGACTGTAACACAGGCTGGTGTTGGGTATATTGTAGACTGTAACACAGGCCGGTGTCGGGGATGTTGTAGACTGTAACACAGGCCGGTGTCGGGGATATTGTAGACTGTAACACAGGCTGGTGTCGGGGATATTGTAGACTGTAACACAGGCTGGTGTCGGGGATATTGTAGACTGTAACACAGGCTGGTGTCAGGGGATATTGTCGGCTGTAACACAGGCCGGTGTCGGGGATATTGTAGACTGTAACACAGGCCGGTGTCGGGGGATATTGTAGACTGTAACACAGGCTGGTGTCGGGGGATATTGTGGACTGAAACACAGGCCGGTTTCGGGGGATAGACTGTAACACAGGCCGGTGTCGGGGATATTGTAGACTGTAACACAGGCCGGTGTCGGGGATATTGTCGACTGTAACACAGGCCGGGGGGGATATTGTAGACTGTAACACAGGCCGGTGTCGGGGATATTGTAGACTGTAACACAAGCCGGTGTCGGGGATATTGTAGACTGCAACACAGGCCGGTGTCGTGGGATATTGTAGACTGTAACACAAGCCGGTGTCGGGGATATTGTAGACTGTAACACAGGCTGGTGTCGGGGATATTGTAGACTGTAACACAGGCCGGTGTCGGGGGATATTGTAGACTGTAACACAGGCCGGTGTCGGGGATATTGTAGACTGTAACACAGTCTGGTGTCGGGGATATTGTAGATTGGAACACAGGCCGGTGTCGGGGGATATTGTAGACTGTAACACAGGATTGTGTCGGCGATATTGTAGACTGTAACACAGGCCAGGGGGATATTGTAGACTGTAACACAGGCCGGTGTCGGGGATATTGTAGACTGTAACACAGGCCGGTGTCGGGGTATTGTAGACTGTAACACAGGCTGGTGTCGGGGATATTGTAGACTGTAACACAGGCCGGTGTCGGGGGATATTGTAGACTGTAACAGAGGCTGGTGTCGGGGGATAGACTGAAACACTGGCCGGTGTCGGGGATATTGTAGACTGTAACACAGGCCGGTGTCGGGGGATATTGTAGACTGTAACACAGGCCGGTGTCGGGGATATTGTAGACTGTAACACAGGCCTGTGTCGGGGATATTGTAGACTGTAACACAGGCCGGGGGGATATTGTAGACTGTAACACAGGCCGGTGGCGGGGGATATTGTAGACTATAACACAGGCCGGTGTCGGGGATATTGTCGACAGTAACACAAGCCGGTGTCGGGGATATTGTAGACTGTAACACAGGCCGGTGTTGGGGATATTGTAGACTGTAACACAGGCTGGTGTCAGGGATATTGTAGACTGTAACACAGGCCGGTGTCGGGGATATTATAGACTGTAACACAGGCCGGTGTCGGGGGATATTGTAGACTGTAACACAGGCCGGTGTCGGGGGATAATGTAGACTGTAACACAGGCCGGTGTCGGGGGATAATGTAGACTGTAACACAGGCCGGTGTCGGGGATATTGTAGACTGTAACACAGGCCGGTGTCGGGGATATTGTAGACTGTAACACAGGCCGGTGTTGGGGGATATTGTAGACTGTAACACCGGTGGTGTCGGGGATATTGTAGACTGTAACACAGGCTGGTGTCGGGGGATATTGTAGACTGTAACACAGGCTGGTGTCGGGGGAATATTGTAGACTGTAACACAGGCCGGTGTAGGGGATATTGTAGACTGTAACACAGGCCGGTGCAGGGGATATTGCAGACTGTAACACAGGCCGGTGTCGGGGATATTGTAGACTGTAACACAGGCCGGTGTCGGGGGATATTGTAGACTGTTACACAGGCCGGTGTCGGGGATATTGTAGACTGTAACACAGGCAGGTGTCGGGGATATTGTAGACTGTAACACAGGCCGGTGTCGGTATATATTGTAGACTGTAACACAGGCCGGTGTCGGGGGGTATTGTAGACTGTAACACAGGCCGGTGTCGGGATATATTGTAGACTGTAACACAGGCCGGTGTCGGGGATATTGTGGACTGCAACACAGGCCGGTGTCGGGGATATTGTAGACTGTAACACAGGCCAGTGTTGGGGATATTGTAGACTGTAACACGGGCCGGTGGTGGGGATATTGTGGACTGTACCACAGGCCGGGGGGATATTGTAGACTGTAACACAGGCCGGTGTCGGGGATATTGTAGACTGTAACACAGGCCGGTGTCGGGGGATATTGTAGACTGTAACACAGGCTGCTGTTGGGGGATATTGTAGACTATAACACAGGCCGGTGTCGGGGATATTGTAGACTGTAACACAGTCTGGTGTCGGGGATATTGTAGATTGGAACACAGGCCGGTGTCGGGGGATATTGTAGACTGTAACACAGGATTGTGTCAGCGATATTGTAGACTGTAACACAGGCCAGGGGGATATTGTAGACTGTAACACAGGCCGGTGTCGGGGATATTGTAGACTGTAACACAGGCCGGTGTCGGGGATATTGTAGACTGTAACACAGGCTGGTGTCGGGGATATTGCAGTCTGTAACACAGGCTGGTGTCAGGGGATATTGCAGACTGTAACACTGGCCGGTGTCGGGGATATTGTAGACTGTAACACAGGCCGGTTTCGGGGGATATTGTAGACTGTAACACAGGCTGGTGTCGGGGGATATTGTGGACTGAAACACAGGCCGGTGTCGGGGGATAGACTGTAACACAGGCCGGTGTCGGGGATATTGTAGACTGTAACACAGGCCGGTGTCGGGGATATTGTAGACTGTAACACAGGCCGGTGTTGGGGGTATTGTAGACTGTAACACAGGCCGGGGGGATATTGTAGACTGTAACACAGGCCGGTGGCGGGGGATATTGTAGACTATAACACAGGCCGGTGTCGGGGATATTGTCGACAGTAACACAAGCCGGTGTCGGGGATATTGTAGACTGTAACACAGGCTGGTGTCAGGGATATTGTAGACTGTAACACAGGCCGGTGTCGGGGATATTATAGACTGTAACACAGGCCGGTGTCGGGGGATATTGTAGACTGTAACACAGGCCGGTGTCGGGGGATAATGTAGACTGTAACACAGGCCGCTGTCGGGGGATATTGTAGACTGTAACACAGGCCGCTGTCGGTGATATTGTAGACTGTAACACAGGCGGGTGTCGGGGATATTGTAGACTGTAACACAGGCAGGTGTCGGGGACATTGTAGACTGTAACACAGGCTGGTGTCGGGGGATATTGTGGACTGAAACACAGGCCGGTGTCGGTGATATTGTAGACTGTAACACAGGCGGGTGTCGGGGATATTGTAGACTGTAACACAGGCAGGTGTCGGGGACATTGTAGACTGTAACACAGGCTGGTGTCGGGGGATATTGTGGACTGAAACACAGGCCGGTGTCGGAGATATTGTCGACTGTAACACAGGCCGGTGTCGGGGATATTGTATATTGTAACACAGGCTGGTGTTGGGTATATTGTAGACTGTAACACAGGCCGGTGTCGGGGGATATTGTAGACTGTAACAGGCCGGTGTCGGGGATATTGTAGACTGTAACACAGGCCGGTGTCGGGGATATTGTAGATTGTAACACAGGTGGTGTCGGGGATATTGTCGACTGTAACACAGGCCGGTGTTGGGGGATATTGTAGACTGTAACACAGGTGGTGTCGGGGGATATTGTAGACTGTAACACAGGCCGGTGTCGGGGGATAATGTAGACTGTAACACAGGCCGGTGTCGGGGGATAATGTAGACTGTAACACAGGCCGGTGTCGGGGATATTGTAGACTGTAACACAGGCCGGTGTCGGGGATATTGTAGACTGTAACACAGGCCGGTGTTGGGGGATATTGTAGACTGTAACACAGGTGGTGTCGGGGATATTGTAGACTGTAACACAGGCTGGTGTCGGGGGATATTGTAGACTGTAACACAGGCCAGTGTCGGGGGATATTGTAGACTGTAACACAGGCTGGTGTCGGGGGAATATTGTAGACTGTAACACAGGCCGGTGTAGGGGATATTGTAGACTGTAACACAGGCCGGTGCAGGGGATATTGCAGACTGTAACACAGGCCGGTGTCGGGGATATTGTAGACTGTAACACAGGCCGGTGTCGGGGGATATTGTAGACTGTTACACAGGCCGGTGTCGGGGATATTGTCGACTGTAACACAGGCAGGTGTCGGGGATATTGTAGACTGTAACACAGGCCGGTGTCGGTATATATTGTAGACTGTAACACAGGCCGGTGTCGGGGGGTATTGTAGACTGTAACACAGGCCGGTGTCGGGATATATTGTAGACTGTAACACAGGCTGTTGTCGGGGGATATTGTAGACTGTAACACAGGCCGGTGACGGGGGATACTGTAGACTGTAACAAAGGCCGGTGTCGCGAATATTGTACACTGTAACACAGGCCGGTGTCGGGGATATTGTAGACTGTAACACAGGCCGGTGTTGGGGATATTGTAGACTGTAACACGGGCCGGTGGTGGGGATATTGTAGACTGTACCACAGGCCGGGGGGATATTGTGGACTGTAACACAGGCCGGTGTCGGGGATATTGTAGACTGTAACACAGGCCAGTGTTGGGGATATTGTAGACTGTAACACAGGCCGGTGTCGGGGATATTGTAGACTGTAACACAGGCCGGTGTCGGGGGATATTGTAGACTGTAACACAGGCTGCTGTAGGGGGATATTGTAGACTGTAACACAGGCCGCTGTCAGTGATATTGTGGACTGTAACACAGGCCGGTGTCGGGGGATATTGTAGACTGTAACACAGGGTGGTGTCGGGTATATTGTAGACTGTCACACAGGCCGTTGTCGGGGATATTGTAGACTATAACACAGGCCGGTGTCGGGGATATTGTAGACTGTAACACAGTCTGGTGTCGGGGATATTGTAGATTGGAACACAGGCCGGTGTCGGGGGATATTGTAGACTGTAACACAGGATTGTGTCGGCGATATTGTAGACTGTAACACAGGCCAGGGGGATATTGTAGACTGTAACACAGGCCGGTGTCGGGGATATTGTAGACTGTAACACAGGCCGGTGTCGGGGATATTGTAGACTGTAACATAGGCTGGTGTCGGGGATATTGCAGTCTGTAACACAGGCTGGTGTCAGGGGATATTGTAGACTGTAACACAGGCTGGTGTCAGGGATATTGTGGACTGTAACACAGGCCGGTGTCGGGGGATATTGTAGACTGTAACACAGGCTGGTGTCAGGGGATATTGTAGACTGAAACACTGGCCGGTGTCGGGGATATTGTAGACTGTAACACAGGCCGGTTTCGGGGGATATTGTAGACTGTAACACAGGCTGGTGTCGGGGGATATTGTGGACTGAAACACAGGCCGGTGTCGGGGGATAGACTGTAACACAGGCCGGTGTCGGGGATATTGTAGACTGTAACACAGGCCGGTGTCGGGGATATTGTAGACTGTAACACAGGCCGGTGTCGGGGATATTGTAGACTGTAACACAGGCCGGGGGGATATTGTAGACTGTAACACAGGCCGGTGGCGGGGGATATTGTAGACTATAACACAGGCCGGTGTCGGGGATATTGTAGACAGTAACACAAGCCGGTGTCGGGGATATTGTAGACTGTAACACAGGCCGGTGTCGGGGGATATTGTAGACTGTAACACAGGCCGGTGTCGGGGATATTGTAGACTGTAACACAGGCTGGTGTCAGGGATATTGTAGACTGTAACACAGGCCGGTGTCGGGGATATTGTAGACTGTAACACAGGCCGGTGTCGGGGGATATTGTAGACTGTAACACAGGCCGGTGTCGGGGGATAATGTAGACTAACACAGGCCGCTGTAGGGGGATATTGTAGACTGTAACACAGGCCGCTGTCGGTGATATTGTAGACTGTAACACAGGCGGGTGTCGGGGATATTGTAGACTGTAACACAGGCAGGTGTCGGGGACATTGTAGACTGTAACACAGGCTGGTGTCGGGGGATATTGTGGACTGAAACACAGGCCGGTGTCGGGGATATTGTAGACTGTAACACAGGCTGGTGTTGGGTATATTGTAGACTGTAACACAGGCCGGTGTCGGGGGATATTGTAGACTGTAACACAGGCTGGCGTCGGGGATATTGTAGATTGTAACACAGTCCGGTGTCGGGGGATATTGTAGACTGTAATACAGGCTGGTGTCGGGGATATTGTAGACTGTAACACAGGCCGGTGTCGGGGATATTGTAGACTGTAACACAGGCCGGTGTCGGGGATAGACTGTAACACAGGCTGGTGTCGGGGATATTGTAGACTGTAACACAGGCTGGTGTCGGGGGATATTTTAAACTGTAACACAGGCTGGGGGGGTATTGCAGACTGTAACACAGGCCGGTGTCGGGGATATTGTAGACTGTAACACAGGGTGGTGTCGGGAATATTGTAGACTGTAACACAGGCCGGTGTCGGGGGATATTGTAGACTGTAACACAGGCCGGTGTCGGGGGATATTGCAGACTGTAACACAGGCTGGTGTCGGGTGATATTGTAGACTGCAACACAGGCTGGTGTTGGGTATATTGTAGACTGTAACACAGGCTGGTGTCGGGGGATATTATAGACTGTAACACAGGCCGGTGTCGGGGGATATTGTGGACTGTAACACAGGCCGGTGTCGGGGGATATTGCAGACTGTAACACAGGCCGGTGTCGGGGATATTGTAGACTGTAACACAGGCCGGTGTCGGGGATGTTCTAGACTGTAACACAGGCCGTGTCGGGGGATATTGTAGTCTGTAACACAGGCCGGTGTCAGGGATATTGTAGACTGCAACACAGGCCGGTGTCGGGGGATATTGTAGACTGTAAAACAGGCTGCTGTAGGGGGATATTGTAGACTGTAACACAGGCTGGTGTCAGGGGATATTGTAGACTGTAACACAGGCTGGTGTCGGGGATATTGTGGACTGTAACACAGGCTGGTGTCGGGATATTTTAGACTGTGACACAGGCGGGTGTCGGGGATATTGTCGACTGTAACACAGGCCGGTTTCGGGGATATTGTAGACTGTAACACAGGCCGGTGTCGGGGGATATTGTAGACTGTAACACAGGCTGGTGTCGGGGGATATTGTGGACTGAAACACAGGCCGGTTTCGGGGGATAGACTGTAACACAGGCCGGTGTCGGGGATATTGTAGACTGTAACACAGGCCGGTGTCGGGGATATTGTAGACTGTAACACAGGCCGGGGGGATATTGCAGACTGTAACACAGGCCGATGTCGGGGGATATTGTAGACTGTAACACAGGCCGGTGTCGGGGGATAATGTAGACTGTAACACAGGCCGCTGTTGGGGGATATTGTACACTGTAACACAGGCCGGTGTCGGGGGATATTGTGGACTGTAACACAGGCCGGTGTCGGGGGATATTGTAGACTGTAACACAGGCCGGTGTCAGGGATATTGTAGACTGTAACACAGGCCGGTGTCGGGGGATATTGTAGACTGTAACACAGGCTGCTGTCGGGGGATATTGTAGACTGTAACACAGGCCGCTGTCAGTGATATTGTAGACTGTAACACAGGCCGGTGTCGGGATATTGTAGACTGTAACACAGGCTGGTGTCGGGGGATATTGTCGACTGAAACACAGGCCTGTGTCGGGGATATTGTAGACTGTAACACAGGCCGGTGTCGGGGATATTGTAGACTGTAACACAGGGTGGTGTCGGGTATATTGTAGACTGTCACACAGGCCGGTGTCGGGGATATTGTAGACTGTAACACAGGCTGGTGTTGGGTATATTGTAGACTGTAACACAGGCCGGTGTCGGGGATGTTGTAGACTGTAACACAGGCCGGTGTCGGGGATATTGTAGACTGTAACACAGGCTGGTGTCGGGGATATTGTAGACTGTAACACAGGCTGGTGTCGGGGATATTGTAGACTGTAACACAGGCTGGTGTCAGGGGATATTGTCGGCTGTAACACAGGCCGGTGTCGGGGATATTGTAGACTGTAACACAGGCCGGTGTCGGGGGATATTGTAGACTGTAACACAGGCTGGTGTCGGGGGATATTGTGGACTGAAACACAGGCCGGTTTCGGGGGATAGACTGTAACACAGGCCGGTGTCGGGGATATTGTAGACTGTAACACAGGCCGGTGTCGGGGATATTGTCGACTGTAACACAGGCCGGGGGGGATATTGTAGACTGTAACACAGGCCGATGTCGGGGGATATTGTAGACTATAACACAGGCCGGTGTCGGGGATATTGTAGACTGTAACACAAGCCGGTGTCGGGGATATTGTAGACTGCAACACAGGCCGGTGTCGTGGGATATTGTAGACTGTAACACAAGCCGGTGTCGGGGATATTGTAGACTGTAACACAGGCTGGTGTCGGGGATATTGTAGACTGTAACACAGGCCGGTGTCGGGGGATATTGTAGACTGTAACACAGGCCGGTGTCGGGGATATTGTAGACTGTAACACAGGCCGGTGTCGGGAGATATTGTAGACTGTAACACAGGCCGGTGTCGGGGGATATTGTAGACTAACACAGGCTGGTGTCGGGGGATATTGTAGACTGTAACACAGGCCGGTGTCGGGGGATTTTGTAAACTGTAACACAGGCTGGTGTCGGGGGATATTGTAGACTGTAATACAGGCCGGTGTCGGGGATATTGTAGACTGTAACACAGGCCGGTGTCGGGGATATTGTAGACTGTAACACAGGCCGGTGTCGGAGGATATTTTAGAATGTAACACAGGCGGGCGTCGGGGATATTGTAGACTGTAACACAGGCAGGTGTCGGGGATATTGTAGACTGTAACACAGGCTGGTGTCGGGGGATATTGTAGACTGTAACACAGGCCGGTGTCGGGGATAGACTGTAACACAGGCCGGTGTCGGGGGATAATGTAGACTGTAACACAGGCCGCTGTCGGTGATATTGTAGATTGTAACAGAGGCTGGTGTCGGGGGATATTGTAGACTGTAACACAGGCCGGTGTCGGGGGATATTGTCGACTGTAGCACAGGCCGGTGTCGGGGATATTGTAGACTGTAACACAGGCCGGTATCGGGGGATATTGTAGACTGTAACACAGGCTGGTGTCGGGGGATATTGTAGACTGTAACACAGGCCGGTGTCGGGGGATATTGTAGACTGTAACAGAGGATTGTGTCGGGGATATTGTAGACTAACACAGGCCGGGGGGATATTGTAGACTGTAACACAGGACGGTGTCGGGGATATTGTAGACTGTAACACAGGCAGGTGTCGGGGATATTGTAGACTGTAACACAGGCTGGTGTCGGGGGATATTGTGGACTGAAACACAGGCCGGTGTCGGGGATATTGTAGACTGTAACACAGGCCGGTGTCGGGGATATTGTAGACTGTAACACAGGCTGGTGTTGGGTATATTGTAGACCGTAACACAGGCTGGTGTTGGGTTTTTTGTAGACTGTAACACAGGCCGGTGTCGGGGGATATTGTAGACTGTAACACAGGCTGGTGTCGGGGATATTGTAGATTGTAACACAGGCCGGTGTCGGGGATATTGTAGACTGTAACACAGGCCGGTGTCGGGGGATATTGTAGACTGTAACACAGGCCGGTGTCGCGGATATTGTAGACTGTAACACAGGCCGGTGTCGGGGATATTGTAGACTGTAACACAGGCCGGTGTCGGGGATATTGTAGACTGTAACACAGGCCGGTGTCGGGGATATTGTAGATTGTAACACAGGTGGTGTCGGGGATATTGTAGACTGTAACACAGGCCGGTGTCGGGGATATTGTAGACTGTAACACAGGCCGGTGTCGGGGATATTGTAGATTGTAACACAGGTGGTGTCGGGGATATTGTAGACTGTAACACAGGCCGGTGTTGGGGGATATTGTAGACTGTAACACAGGTGGTGTCGGGGATATTGTAGACTGTAACACAGGCCGGTGTCGGGGATATTGTAGATTGTAACACAGGTGGTGTCGGGGATATTGTAGACTGTAACACAGGCCGGTGTTGGGGGATATTGTAGACTGTAACACAGGTGGTGTCGGGGATATTGTAGACTGTAACACAGGCTGGTGTCGGGGGATATTGTAGACTGTAACACAGGCCGGTGTCGGGGGATAATGTAGACTGTAACACAGGCCGGTGTCGGGGGATAATGTAGACTGTAACACAGGCCGGTGTCGGGGATATTGTCGACTGTAACACAGGCCGGTGTCGGGGATATTGTGGACTGTAACACAGGCCGGTGTCGGGGATATTGTAGACTCTAACACAGGCCGGTGCAGGGGATATTTTAGACTGTAACACAGGCCGGTGTCGGGGATATTGTAGACTGTAACACAGGCCGGTGTCGGGGGATATTGTAGACTCTTACACAGGCCGGTGTCGGGGATATTGTAGACTGTAACACAGGCCGGTGTCGGGGGATATTGTAGACTGTAACACAGGCCGGTGTCGGGGATATTGTAGACTGTCACACAGGCCGGTGTCGGGGATATTGTACACTGTAACACAGGCCGGTGTCGGGGGATATTGTAGACTAACACAGGCCGGTGTCGGGGATATTGTAGACTGTAACACAGGCCGGTGTCGGGGATATTGTAGACTGCAACACAGGCCGGTGTCTGGGATATTGTAGACTGTAACACGGGCCGGTGGTGGGGATATTGTAGACTGTACCACAGGCCGGGGGGATATTGTGGACTGTAACACAGGCCGGTGTCGGGGATATTGTAGACTGTAACACAGGCCAGTGTTGGGGATATTGTAGACTGTAACACAGGCTGCTGTAGGGGGATATTGTAGACTGCAACACAGGCCGCTGTCAGTGATATTGTAGACTGTAACACAGGCCGGTGTCGGGATATTGTAGACTGTAACACAGGCTGGTGTCGGGGGATATTGTAGACTGAAACACAGGCCTGTGTCGGGGATATTGTAGACTGTAACACAGGCCGGTGTCGGGGATATTGTAGACGGTAACACAGGGTGGTGTCGGGTATATTGTAGACTGTCACACAGGCCGGTGTCGGGGATATTGTAGACTGTAACACAGGCTGGTGTTGGGTATATTGTAGACTGTAACACAGGCCGGTGTCGGGGATATTGTAGACTGTAACACAGGCTGGTGTCGGGGACATTGTAGACTGTAACACAGGCTGGTGTCGGGGATATTGTAGACTGTAACACAGGCTGGTGTCAGGGGATATTGTAGACTGTAACACAGGCTGGTGTCGGGGATATTGTAGACTGTAACACAGGCTGGTGTCGGGATATTTTAGACTGTAACACAGGCGGGTGTCGGGGATATTGTAGACTGTAACACAGGCCGGTGTCGGGGGATATTGTAGACTGTAACACAGGCTGGTGTCGGGGGATATTGTGGACTGAAACACAGGCCGGTTTCGGGGGATAGACTGTAACACAGGCCGGTGTCGGGGATATTGTAGACTGTAACACAGGCCGGTGTCGGGGATATTGTACACTGTAACACAGGCCGGGGGGATATTGTGGACTGTAACACAGGACGATGTCGGGGGATATTGTAGACTATAACACAGGCCGGTGTCGGGGATATTGTAGACTGTAACACAAGCCGGTGTCGGGGATATTGTAGACTGCAACACAGGCCGGTGTCGTGGGATATTGTAGACTGTAACACAAGCCGGTGTCGGGGATATTGTAGACTGCAACACAGGCTGGTGTCGGTGGATATTGTAGACTGTAATACAGGCCGGTGTCGGGGATATTGTAGACTGTAACACAGGCCGGTGTCGGGGATATTGTAGACTGTAACACAGGCCGGTGTCGGGGGATATTTTAGAATGTAACACAGGCGGGTGTCGGGGATATTGTAGACTGTAACACAGGCAGGTGTCGGGGATATTGTAGACTGTAACACAGGCCGGTGTCGGGGGATATTGTAGACTGTAACACAGGATTGTGTCGGGGATATTGTAGACTAACACAGGCCGGGGGGATATTGTAGACTGTAACACAGGCTGGTGTCGGGGGATATTGTAGACTGTAATACAGGCCGGTGTCGGGGATATTGTAGACTGTAACACAGGCCGGTGTCGGGGATAGACTGTCACACAGGCCGGTGTCGGGGATATTGTAGACTGTAACACAGGCTGGTGTCGGGGATATTGTAGACTGTAACACAGGCCGGTGTCGGGGGATATTGTACACTGTAACACAGGCCGGTGTCGGGGGATAATGTAGACTGTAACACAGGCCGCTGTAGGGGGATATTGTAGTCTGTAACACAGGCCGCTGTCGGTGATATTGTAGATTGTAACACAGGCCGGTGTCGGGGGATATTGTAGACTGTAGCACAGGCCGGTGTCGGGGATGTTGTAGACTGTAACACAGGCCGGTGTCGGGGATATTGTAGATTGTAACACAGGTGGTGTCGGGGATATTGTAGACTGTAACACAGGCTGGTGTCGGGGATATTGTAGACTGTAACACAGGCCGGTGTCGGGGATATTGTAGATTGTAACACAGGTGGTGTCGGGGATATTGTAGACTGTGACACAGGCCGGTGTTGGGGGATATTGTAGACTGTAACACAGGTGGTGTCGGGGATATTGTAGACTGTAACACAGGCTGGTGTCGGGGGATATTGTAGACTGTAACACAGGCCGGTGTCGGGGGATAATGTAGACTGTAACACAGGCCGGTGTCGGGGGATAATGTAGACTGTAACACAGGCCGGTGTAGGGGATATTGTAGACTATAACACAGGCCGGTGCAGGGGATATTGTAGACTGTAACACAGGCCGGTGTCGGGGATATTGTAGACTGTAACACAGGCCGGTGTCGGGGGATATTGTAGACTGTTACACAGGCCGGTGTCGGGGATATTGTAGACTGTAACACAGGCTGGTGTCGGGGATATTGTAGACTGTAACACAGGCCGGTGTCGGGGGATATTGTAGACTGTAACACAGGCCGGTGTCGGGGATATTGTAGACTGCAACACAGGCCGGTGTCTGGGATATTGTAGACTGTAACACGGGCCGGTGGTGGGGATATTGTAGACTGTACCACAGGCCGGGGGGATATTGTGGACTGTAACACAGGCCGGTGTCGGGGATATTGTAGACTGTAACACAGGCCAGTGTTGGGGATATTGTAGACTGTAACACAGGCCGGTGTCGGGGATATTGTAGACTGTAACACAGGCCGGTGTCGGGGGATATTGTAGACTGTAACACAGGCTGCTGTAGGGGGATATTGTAGACTGTAACACAGGCCGCTGTCAGTGATATTGTAGACTGTAACACAGGCCGGTGTCGTGGGATATTGTAGACTGTAACACAGGGTGGTGTCGGGTATATTGTAGACTGTCACACAGGCCGGTGTCGGGGATATTGTAGACTATAACACAGGCCGGTGTCGGGGATATTGTAGACTGTAACACAGTCTGGTGTCGGGGATATTGTAGATTGGAACACAGGCCGGTGTCGGGGGATATTGTAGACTGTAACACAGGATTGTGTCGGCGATATTGTAGACTGCAACACAGGCCAGGGGGATATTGTAGACTGTAACACAGGCCGGTGTCGGGGATATTGTAGACTGTAACACAGGCCGGTGTCGGGGTATTGTAGACTGTAACACAGGCTGGTGTCGGGGATATTGTAGACTGTAACACAGGCTGGTGTCAGGGGATATTGTAGACTGTTACACAGGCTGGTGTCGGGGATATTGTAGACTGTAACACAGGCCGGTGTCAGGGGATATTGTAGACTGTAACACAGGCTGGTGTCAGGGGATATTGTAGACTGAAACACTGGCCGGTGTCGGGGATATTGTAGACTGTAACACAGGCCGGGGGGATATTGTAGACTGTAACACAGGCCGGTGGCGGGGGATATTGTAGACAGTAACACAAGCCGGTGTCGGGGATATTGTAGACTGTAACACAGGCCGGTGTCGGGGGATATTGTAGACTGTAACACAGGCCGGTGTCGGGGATATTGCAGACTGTAACACAGGCTGGTGTCAGGGATATTGTAGACTGTAACACAGGCCGGTGTCGGGGATATTGTAGACTGTAACACAGGCCGGTGTCGGGGATATTGTAGACTGTAACACAGGCCGGTGTCGGGGAATATTGTAGACTGTCACACAGGCCGGTGTCGGGGGATAATGTAGACTGTAACACCGGCCGCTGTAGGGGGATATTGTAGACTGTAACACAGGCCGGTGTCGGTATATATTGTAGACTGTAACACAGGCCGGTGTCGGGGGGTATTGTAGACTGTAACACAGGCCGGTGTCGGGATATATTGTAGACTGTAACACAGGCCGGTGTCGGGGGATATTGTAGACTGTAACACAGGCCGGTGTCGGGGATATTGTAGACTGTCACACAGGCCGGTGTCGGGGATATTGTAGACTGTAACACAGGCCGGTGTCGGGGGATATTGTAGACTGTAACACAGGCCGGTGTCGCGAATATTGTACACTGTAACACAGGCCGGTGTCGGGGGATATTGTAGACTAACACAGGCCGGTGTCGGGGATATTGTAGACTGTAACACAGGCCGGTGTCGGGGATATTGTGGACTGCAACACAGGCCGGTGTCTGGGATATTGTAGACTGTAACACGGGCCGGTGGTGGGGATATTGTAGACTGTACCACAGGCCGGGGGGATATTGTGGACTGTAACACAGGCCGGTGTCGGGGATATTGTAGACTGTAACACAGGCCAGTGTTGGGGATATTGTAGACTGTAACACAGGCCGGTGTCGGGGATATTGTAGACTGTAACACAGGCTGCTGTAGGGGGATATTGTAGACTGTAACACAGGCCGCTGTCAGTGATATTGTAGACTGTAACACAGGCCGGTGTCGGGGGATAATGTAGACTGTAACACCGGCCGCTGTAGGGGGATATTGTAGACTGTAACACAGGCCGGTGTCGGTATATATTGTAGACTGTAACACAGGCCGGTGTCGGGGGGTATTGTAGACTGTAACACAGGCCGGTGTCGGGATATATTGTAGACTGTAACACAGGCTGCTGTAGGGGGATATTGTAGACTGTAACACAGGCCGGTGTCGGTATATATTGTAGACTGTAACACAGGCTGCTGTAGGGGGATATTGTAGACTGTAACACAGGCCGCTGTCAGTGATATTGTAGACTGTAACACAGGCCGGTGTCGGGGGATATTGTAGACTGTAACACAGGGTGGTGTCGGGTATATTGTAGACTGTCACACAGGCCGGTGTCGGGGATATTGTAGACTATAACACAGGCCGGTGTCGGGGATATTGTAGACTGTAACACAGTCTGGTGTCGGGGATATTGTAGATTGGAACACAGGCCGGTGTCGGGGGATATTGTAGACTGTAACACAGGATTGTGTCGGCGATATTGTAGACTGTAACACAGGCCAGGGGGATATTGTAGACTGTAACACAGACCGGTGTCGGGGATATTGTAGACTGTAACACAGGCCGGTGTCGGGGTATTGTAGACTGTAACACAGGCTGGTGTCGGGGATATTGTAGACTGTAACACAGGCTGGTGTCAGGGGATATTGTAGACTGTAACACAGGCTGGTGTCGGGGATATTGTAGACTGTAACACAGGCCGGTGTCAGGGGATATTGTAGACTGTAACACAGGCTGGTGTCAGGGGATATTGTCGACTGAAACACTGGCCGGTGTCGGGGATATTGTAGACTGTAACACAGGCCGGTGTCGGGGGATATTGTAGACTGTAACACAGGCTGGTGTCGGGGGATATTGTGGACTGAAACACAGGCCGGTGTCGGGGGATAGACTGTAACACAGGCCGGTGTCGGGGATATTGTAGACTGTAACACAGGCCGGTGTCGGGGATATTGTAGACTGTAACACAGGCCGGTGTCGGGGATATTGTTGACTGTAACACAGGCTGGTGTCAGGGATATTGTAGACTGTAACACAGGCCGGTGTCGGGGATATTGTAGACTGTAACACAGGCAGGTGTCGGGGACATTGTAGACTGTAACACAGGCTGGTGTCGGGGGATATTGTGGACTGAAACACAGGCCGGTGTCGGGGATATTGTAGACTGTAACACAGGCTGGTGTTGGATATATTGTAGACTAACACAGGCCGGTGTCGGGGATATTGTCGACTGTAACACAGGCCGGTGTCGGGGATATTGTATACTGTAACACAGGCTGGTGTTGGGTATATTGTAGACTGTAACACAGGCCGGTGTCGGGGGATATTGTAGACTGTAACACAGGCCGGTGTCGGGGATATTGTAGACTGTAACACAGGCCGGTGTCGGGGATAGACTGTAACACAGGCTGGTGTCGGGGATATTGTAGACTGCAACACAGGCTGGTGTCGGGGGATATTTTAAACTGTAACACAGGCTGGGGGGGTATTGTAGACTGTAACACAGGCCGGTGTCGGGGATATTGTAGACTGCAACACAGGGTGGTGTCGGGAATATTGTAGACTGTAACACAGGCCGGTGTCGGGGGATATTGTAGACTGTAACACAGGCCGGTGTCGGGGGATATTGCAGACTGTAACACAGGCTGGTGTCGGGTGATATTGTAGACTGTAACACAGGCTGGTGTTGGGTATATTGTAGACTGTAACACAGGCTGGTGTCGGGGGATATTACAGACTGTAACACAGGCCGGTGTCGGGGGATATTGTGGACTGTAACACAGGCCGGTGTCGGGGGATATTGTAGACTGTAACACAGGCCGGTGTCGGGGATATTGTAGACTGTAACACAGGCCGGTGTCGGGGATGTTGTAGACTGTAACACAGGCCGTGTCGGGGGATATTGTAGACTGTAACACAGGCCGGTGTCAGGGATATTGTCGACTGTAACACAGGCCGGTGTCGGGGGATATTGTAGACTGTAAAACAGGCTGCTGTAGGGGGATATTGTAGACTGTAACACAGGCCGGTGTCAGGGGATATTGTAGACTGTAACACAGGCTGGTGTCGGGGGATATTGTAGACTGAAACACAGGGTGGTGTCGGGGATCTTGTAGACTGTCACACAGGCCGGTGTCGGGGATATTGTAGACTGTAACACAGGCCGGTGTCGGGGATATTGTAGACTGTAACACAGGCTGGTGTCGGGGATATTGTAGACTGTAACACAGGCTGGTGTCAGGGGATATTGTAGACTGTAACACAGGCTGGTGTCGGGGATATTGTAGACTGTAACACAGGCTGGTGTCAGGGGATATTGTAGACTGTAACACAGGCTGGTGTCGGGGATTTTGTCGACTGTAACACAGGCTGGTGTCGGGATATTTTAGACTGCAACACAGGCGGGTGTCGGGGATATTGCCGACTGTAACACAGGCCGGTGTCGGGGATATTGTAGACTGTAACACAGGCCGGTGTCGGGGGATATTGTAGACTGTAACACAGGCTGGTGTCGGGGGATATTGTGGACTGAAACACAGGCCGGTTTCGGGGGATAGACTGTAACACAGGCCGGTGTCGGGGATATTGTAGACTGTAACACAGGCCGGTGTCGGGGATATTGTAGACTGTAACACAGGCCGGGGGGATATTGTAGACTGTAACACAGGCCGATGTTGGGGGATATTGTAGACTATAACACAGGCCGGTGTCGGGGATATTGTCGACTGTAACACAGGCCGGTGTCGGGGGATAATGTAGACTGTAACACAGGCCGCTGTAGGGGGATATTGTAGACTGTAACACAGGCCGCTGTCGGTGATATTGTAGACTGTAACACAGGCGGGTGTCGGGGATATTGTAGACTGTAACACAGGCTGGTGTTGGGTATATTATAGACTGTAACACAGGCCAGTGTCGGGGGATATTGTAGACTGTAACACAGGCTGGTGTCGGGGATATTGTAGACTGCAACACAGGCCGGTGTCGGGGATAGACTGTAACACAGGCTCGTGTCGGGGATATTGTAGACTGTAACACAGGCTGGTGTCGGGGGATATTGTAGACTGTAACACAGGCCGGTGTCGGGGGATATTGCAGACTGTAACACAGGCTGGTGTCGGGTGATATTGTAGACTGTAACACAGGCTGGTGTTGGGTATATTGTAGACTGTAACACAGGCTGGTGTCGGGGAATATTATAGACTGTAACACAGGCCGGTGTCGGGGATATTGTAGATTGTAACACAGGCCGGAGTCAGGGGATATTGTAGACTGTAACACAGGCTGGTGTCGGGGATATTGTAGATTGTAACACAGGCCGGTGTCGGGGGATATTGTAGACTGTAACACAGGCTGGTGTCGGGGATATTGTAGACTATACACAGGCCGGTGTCGGGGGATATTGTGGACTGTAACACAGGCCGGTGTCGGGGGATATTGTGGACTGTAACACAGGTCGGTATCGGGGATATTGTAGATTGTAACACAGGCCGGTGTCGGGAATATTGTAGACTGTAACACAGGCCGGTGTCGGGGATGGACTGTAACACAGGCTGGTGTCGGGGGATATTTTAAACTGTAACACAGGCTGGGGGGATATTGTAGACTGTAACACGGGCCGGTGTCGGGGGATATTTAGACTGTAACACAGGCCGGTGTCGGGGATATTGTAGACTGTAACACAGGCTGGTGTCGAGGGATATTGTAGACTGAAACACAGGCCTGTGTCGGGGATATTGTAGACTGTAACACAGGCCTGTGTCGGGGATATTGTAGACTGTAACACAGGCTGGGGGGATATTGTAGACTGTAACACAGGCCGGTGTCGGGGATATTGTAGACTAACACAGGCTGGTGTCGGGGATTTTGTAGACTGTAACACAGGCCGGTGTCGGGGGATATTGCAGAGTGGAGCACAGGCCTGTGTCAGGGATATTGTAGACTGTAACACAGGCCGGTGTCGGGGATATTGTAGACTGTAACACAGGCCGCTGTCGGGGATATTGTAGACTGTAACACAGGCCTGTGTCAGGGATACTGTAGACTGTAACACAGGCCGGTGTCGGGGATATTGTAGACTGTAACACAGGCCGGTGTCGGGGATATTGTAGACTGTAACACAGGCCGGTGTCGGGGGATATTGTAGACTGTAACACAGGCCGGTGTCGGGGATATTGTAGACTGTCACACAGGCCGGTGTCGGGGGATATTGTAGACTGTAACACAGGCCGGTGTCGGGGATATTGTGGACTAACACAGGCTGGTGTCAGGGATTTTGTAGACTGTAACACAGGCCGGTGTCGGGGGATATTGTAGACTGTAACACAGGCCGGTGTCAGGGATATTGTAGACTGTAACACAGGCCGGTGTCGGGGATATTGTAGACTGTCACACAGGCCGGTGTCGGGGGATATTGTAGACTGTAACACAGGCCGGTGTCAGGGATTTTGTGGACTGTAACACAGGCCGGTGTCAGGGATATTGTAGACTGTAACACAGGCCGGTGTCGGGGGATATTGTAGGGCTGTAACACCGGCCGGTGTCGGGGGATATTGTAGGGCTGTAACAGCGCCTCTAGCCAAGCTGTTCCACTACAGCTACAAAACTGGCAACTACCCGACAATGTGGAAAATTGCCACGGTCTGCCCTGTCCAGAAAAAGCAAGACAACTCCCATTCGGCCGACTTTTGCCCCATCAACATATTTTCAATCATCAGCAAAGTGATGGAAGGTGTCGTTGACATTGCTATCAAGCAGCACTTAACTCACCAATAGCCTGCTCACAGTTTGGGTTCCCCCAGAAGCACTCGGCTCCCGATTCTTATGTTCATTAATAAATAGACATTCTTATTATGAACACAGCTGGCTTTTGTTAGTTACTTTATTGAGCACATGTGGACTAGGTACAGTATCTGTAGAGGCTTCCATCTTGACTGCTGCCTTGTGGGTAGCCTAGTGCCTCATGGGTAATGTAGTCTTAATATACCTACAGCTCGGTAGCGTAGTCTTATACATACAGCTCTACGGCTCCACCTAGTGTCCACTATAGAATGACATGTTATTGATCATTACATCCCCCTTTGAGGTTTAACAAAATCAAAATCAACTTTCAAGAAAACAATAAAGATAATATCAGTAACACTTTTGTTAGTGCTCTATAAACATAAACATTTTCAAAACAGTCAACACATTTTCAAAGCTTTACATAGACTTAATCTTTGAGTACAATCAGGCTTTTTTACTTCACATGTGGATCTTCTCAACACGGGTAAGTCTGATGTGTCTTCATGAGATTGTTCTGGCGGTGAATGACAAGATGCAGTTGCGGCATTGTCATCGATCTGCTCTTCTATGGATCGAGGTCTCCTTGCAATCTTGGAGAGGGTTTCAGTGTTTCCTTCACTCTTCATGCCATAACTCTCAATGTAGTCAATGCACTCTCGAAAAACTGCTGGCAGCTGGATCCCATCATACAGCATAGTCCTCTCAGCAGCCTCGGCTAATGGAACACCAAAGATTGGCCTGAGGGAAGAAGGAGTATCCACCGGAACTGCTTCCTGCTCTGGTGCAGGCTTCTTCTTCTTTTTCTCTTTCCACTGCTTAACAACATCTGGTGCGGTTATATCTTTGGACTTTTTCTCCTTGTGTTTTTCCTCTTTGTGCTTTTCTTCCTTTGGCTTCTCTTTGACCTTAAAGTCTTTTTCTTTCTTCTTGGAGAAACTAGGCTTTTTGAAGACATGGATACCCTTTGGCCTTCATCCTTGATGGGCTCTCTGCTTCATCACCTGAGTCATCTGGTCTGCTTATGGCACAGTTTATACGGTAGACTCTCTTGACCAGTTCTAAGTCCTCACAAGCTTTGTCACCTAGTATCGAATCAAGCCCTTCAGCCACAACAGAAAACATGAGATGATGCATTTTGTCTTTGACTGTCACTTTAAGTCTGCATACACCTAAGCTATCTATTTTCTGTCCATTATAGCTCTTCAGTAGTACTGACTTTTTCTGTATTTTGGGCTTTTCATATTTTTTATGTCACTCATACTGATTAAGTTTGCTTTTGCCCCAGTGTCCAGTTTCAATGTAACTAATGCTCCATTTATCTGCAGTGGGATCATCCATTTGTCCACTTTTACTGCATTGACTTTATGTTCAGCATTGTCCATTTCTGAGGGCTGCACATTTTCTGTATCTTTTTTTATATCGTCACATGACACCATTCCTACAAAAAATGTCTCACTTAAATCTGTGTCCTCAATCACATTAACTTGTTGCCCTTGCGTTGTTTTTACTTTTGAAAAGCATTGTTTGGCAAAGTGATTCTTTCCATTACACTTTGTGCACATTTTTCCAAAGGCTGGGCATTGTCTTAACTGGTGTTTGTAACCACAGCGTTTACAATTAAAAATTTCATCCTCCGATTGCTTTTCATTTCTGTTCTGCCCACGTTTCTTCCCCTTGTAGGACACAGCACCGACAGCAGCATTATCACTCATTACAATCGCATCATTATTGATTTCACTGAAAGTCTTCGCGTGCTTTCGAGCTAGCTCGCTGGCTTGGCATATTTTCACTGCATTTTCCAAATTTAGTTCGGTTTCTCTCAACAGACGTTCCCTGACTTTTTTATCATGAATACCAACACAATCTGGTCACGAATCATGTAATTTCTCTGAGCTGAAATCATCCATGTCTGTGCTTTCAGTTTCAGATCAGTTATAAAGCTATCAAAAGTCTCATTTTGTTGCTGTGTCCGAGAACGGAAGATGTATCTTTCATACGTCTCATTCTTTTTGGGAGAGCAATGTGCATCAAATTTTTTTAGCACATCTTCTAATTTTTCTCTGTTCTCCTCTGGATTAAATACAAATGTATTAAATACCTCTATCGCCTGTGGGCCTACAACCGTAAGCAGCAACGCTATCTTCCTTGCGTCTGGCTTCATACCGAATCCGATGGCTGCAATGTGGAGTTCGAATTGTTGTTTAAAAGTCTGCCAATTGTAGTCGATTTTTTCTGTGAGTTTCAAACGCTCTGGTGGCTTCAAATTCTCCATTTCGCTTTTCACAATTTTCAGCAGATCTTCACCATCCTGGTACCATTTTATGTTCATTAATAAATAGACATTCTTATTATGAACACAGCTAGCTTTTGCTAGTTACTTTATTGAGCACATGTGGACTAGGTACAGTATCTGTAGAGGCTTCCATCTTGACTGCTGCCTTGTGGGTAGCCTAGTGCCTCATGGGTAATGTAGTCTTAATATACCTACAGCTGGGTAGTGTAGTCTTATACATACAGCTATATACAGCTCTACGGCTCCACCTAGTGTCCACTATAGAATGACATGTTATTGATCATTACACCGACCTCATTACAGCCTTGGTCCAAACATGGACAAAAGAGCTGAATTCCAGAGGTGAGGTGAGGTGAGAGTGACTGCCCTTGTCATCAAGGCAATCTTTGATTGAGTGTGGCATCAAGGAGCCCTAGTTAAATTCAAGTCAATGGGAATCACGGGGGAGGTGGGGTGGTGGGGGATGTCCATTGGCTGGAGTCATACCTAGCACAAAGGAAGATGGTTGTGGTTGTTGGAGATCAATCATCACAGCCCCAGGATATCGCTGCAGGAGCTCCTCAGGGCAGTTCCCTCGGCTCAAGCATCTTCAGCTGCTTCATTAATGACCTTCCCTCTATCATAAGGTCAGAAGTGGGGATGTTGGCTAACGATTGTACAGTTCCATTCGCAATTCCTCATTTAATGAAGCAGCCCGTGCCCGCATGCAGCAAGACCTGGACAACATTCAGGCTTGGGCTGATAAGTAGCAGGTAGCATTCACGCCACACAAGTGCCAGGCAATGACCATTTCCAACAAAAGAGAGTCTAACCACCTCCCCTTGACATTCAATGGCAGTACCATCATTGAATCCCCCACCATCAACATCCTGGGGGTCACCATTGACCAGAAACTTAACTGGACCAGCCACATAAATACTGTGGCTACAAGAGCCGGTCAGAGGCTGGGTATTCTGCAACGATTGACTCATCTTCTGACTCCCTGAAGCTTTTCCATCATCTACAAGACACAAGTAAGGAGCGTGATGGAATACTCTCCACTTGCCTGGATGAGTGCAGCTCCGACAACTCTCTAGAAGCTCGACACCATCCAGGACAAAGCAGCCCGCTTGATCGGCACCTTAAACATTCACTCCCTCCACCACCGGCGTACCGTGGCTGAATTGTGTACCATCTACAAGATGCACTGCAGCAACTCGCCAAGGCTTCTTTGACAGTGCCTCCCAAACTTGTGACCTCTTCCACCTAGAAGGACAAGGGCAGCAGGTGCATGGGAACACCACCACCTCCAAGTTCCCCTCCAAATCACATACCATGTTGACTTGGAAGTATATTGCCGTCTGTTCATCGTCGCTCAGTCAAAATCCTGGAAATCCCTCCCTAACAGCACTGTGGGAGTACCTTCACCACACGGACTGCAGCGGTTCAAGAAGGCGGCCCACCACCACCTTCTCAAGGGCAGTTAGGGGATAGGCAATAAATGCTGACCTTGCCAGTGACGCCCACATCCCATGAATGAATACATTTTTTTAAATGTTATACCGTTTTAAATTCGAAAGATGTGAAGGATCCCTCTGTCTAATAGCCCTCAGTTTAAGAACCTTCCTCCTCCCTTGGTTCTTCCACTATACTGGCTGCCCCTCTCTGTGCTGCTCCTGGCTCTGCAAAGAATGATGGTGCCCGTCCCCACCTCCTGCAACCCTTGAGCCCCAATCTTGCGACTGCTAGACCAGTTCTCTTCCCTTTATCCTTTGCTCCCCAAGACCCCAGTCTCCATCTCTTTCCCACCCCCCCCCCCCCCCAAATTCAGAGTCCTCCTCTCTTCCCCCGCCCCCCCCCCCCCCAGGAATTCCTCCTGCCCCAATTTCAGAGACCTCCCCTCCCGATTTCCAAGATTTCCCACCCCCCCCCCCCCCCCCCCGCCAGAATGCTGAGACTGTGCTCCACGCAGTCCTGGCTGTCTGCAGCGGTGGTCAGGTGACCTCACCGAGCGAGATTGGTGGGGTGGTGCGCACTGCGGCGGGAATTTTAATGCAATGATCGCCCGCAAATAATCTAGAAGCGGCGCCCCTGGAGAGCCAAGCCCATTTCGCAAGTGTACCAGTTGTTTCGGTGCAGTTCTCAGTTTTTGTAGAATGGGGAATTCTTTCACCAGCATCCGTAAGAACATAAGAAGTAGGAGCAGGAGTAGGCCATACGGCCCCTCGGGCCCGCTCCGCCATTCAATAGGATCATGGCTGATCCGAACCTAGACTCACGTCCACTTCCCTGCCCGCTCCCCGTAACCCCTTATTCCCTTATCAGCTAGGAAACTGTCTATCTCCGTTTTAAATTTATTTAATGTCGCAGCTTCCACAGCTCTCTGGGGTAGCAAATTCCATAGATTTACTACCCTCTGAGTGAAGAAGTTTCTCCTCATCTCAGTTTTGAAAGGGCAGCCCCTTATTCTAAGATTATGCCCCCTTGTTCTAGTCTCACCCATCAGTGGAAACATCCTCACCGCATCCACCCGATCAAGCCCCCTCACAATCTTATATGTTTCAATAAGATCGCCTCTCATTCTTCTGAATTCCAATGAGTAGAGGCCCAACCTACTCAACCTTTCCTCATAAGTCAGCCCCCTCATCTTCGGAATCAACCGAGTGAACCTTTTCTGAACTGCCTCAAGAGTAAGTATATCTTTTCTTAAATATGGAAACCAAAACTGTACGCAGTATTCCAGGTGTGGCCTCACCAGTACCCTGTATAACTGCAGCAAGACTTCCCTGCTTTGATACTCCATCCCCCTTGCAATAAAAGCCAAGATTCCATTGGCCTTCCTGATCACCTGGTGTACCTGCATACTAACCTTCTGTGTTTCATGCACCAGGACCCCCAGATCCACAGCGGCAACGAAACTTCTCTATCCGCTGTGCAAGCATTCAATCCTAAAGATCGAGCAGAAATCTCCATTACATGATAGCTGTTTTTTCCACCTGTTGCCACCTCAAACTTATCTGCGTGTCTGGTGTTTTCAGTTGCAAACGGACTTGGTGATTTGAAGATTGTCCATAGTTTGTAATTTGCGAATGTTTGTTGTTTCAAGGGGCAGTTTGTATCTACTGTATTATAATGTACGTTATTTGGGACTGTCAATAAGTGTCCCTGTTCTGCAGGTTTCTGTTTTGGGGGTGTCCCTTTGTACAGGTTTTACTGCACTTTAGATTCCCCAGATGCCCTGTCAGTTGATCGAGAAGTGTGCCATGATTTAACCCTTCTATCAACACTAGACAGGGAGCTCTGCTAAACTTTGCTCCCTATTTGAAGCCTGTGTTGTTGGGCAGTCGTTCACTGCACTTTATTATGGGAACACCCTGCCTGCCAGAACAGTCGCTACAGGCTTGAGAGGCCAATCCTTTCTGCTGGTTTGACATTAAGCCCTGACCTGTTGGACTTTGGAAAGTTGTGTCTCTGTAATAGAAATTACAATGTGATTATTTGCACGGCGTCTTCTGTGACCTTCTGCGCGTGCGCACTATATGGGGGCAGAGCCTAAATACCACCCCGCCCCCACCAGACCCGCGCGTGCGCACCCGACATTGCGGCTGCACTGCGCACTGCAGGTTCGAAACGCACGTGCGCCTAGCCGCAAGGCTGTGGCCTACGGCCTCGACCACACTATCCTCGGCTTCGTGTGGAGAAGATCGGGATCGGTGGGGCTAATGGAGAGGGCGATGGGGGGGTGAAGAGGAGAGGAGATTTGGGGGAGAGGAGAGAGGATCGGCGGGGGGAGGGGAGAGGAGCTCACTGGGCGAGAGGGGAGCTCGAAGGGTGGGGAGAAAGGAGCTTGGGGGGGGTCAGGAACTTTGGGTGGGTGGGGGGGGCAGCGCGGGGTTAGACAGTCAGCATACCCACCCACACATGCACACACCCCACATGCGTCCCACGCACACCACACACGCATCCCACCCACCCACTCTCACACACGGTCCTTTCACTCTGAATTAAATAATTTTTATCACTTCCAGAAGGGGGAAAAAACTCCGAAGAAGTAACTAACCCACTAATTAGAGTATTAAGTCTTTTATTTCACCAGCCAAGGACAAATATAATTACAATTGCAGAACACCAGATAACAGGATCTTCATAAAGCTAACGACACTTCCACTTTTGTGGGCTTAGGCTGCGTGACAAGACTGGATCAAATTACGCATTGCAGACTGCTCTACAGCAGGCAGGATCAAATTACGCATTCCAGACAAACTGTTCGCTGTGTCTTATCCTCCAAGGAGACCAATTAGAAATCTGGTCCAACCCACTGGTGTTGCAAATAAACGCTGCCTAGAAATTGTGTTTTTTTAAATTAAAGTTCACAGCGCTTGGTGGCAAGATGGATGTCACTGTTTGTGAGGGTACGTCTTCTTAGCTTTGTCCTGTGCTGCAGAACAGCACGGTTTAAGGAGGATCAGCACAGTAGTCCTGACGCCTCAGACTTACAAAACCTTGCAAAGTTACCAATAAAAGTTACAGCTGGTCAGTCAGCACCTGAAAGAGATTGTGAGAGGCTAATGTTTTGGAGGTGAAGCATCCAGGACTGATGCTGATGGGAAAGATTGAGTTCGAGTAGGAGACCGTGTGGAAAAGACTTGCCTTCAACACAGTGGTGATGTGGGGAGGAGGAAGAGTGTGTGGTCAAGGTATTTAGAGCTTAAGAGGAATTCAAAAACGGCACTCAGAGCCACAGGCCATGCTGGTATAAATATATCAGAGAGACAAAAGAAATTGCAACTGAAAGAGAGTAAGACCAATGTTCCAGCTAAGCTGCACAGCCGCACAGCGGTCTGGAGGTCCCGCGCAGGCTACTCACCGGCTTTTACTTGGTAGAAACTACGTATTGAATGGGCCGCGCAGCCAGTTAAAGGGACCACGCAACTAAAATAAAAATTAGAGTGAACATTGATTAAGGATGACCCATATTTCCTAATAATTGCCCAAAAAACCCATCTCGGCAGAATCCGGTGAATTTCAGCAGAATATGATGAATCTGATGAATTTCAGCACAATCTGGTGAATTTTAGCAGACTGTTTTTCCGCATGGGTAAAATGAGATCCAGCTGAAATGTGCCCTCGAATTTCCCACGAGTAACTGCTTCAACCAGAAAAAGAAAAGTATCCAAAAATGAGACCAGGGCCCCTTTTCATGTTGACTGGTGGTACTGTGGGGTGGGGAATAAGGGAAACAAACTGAAGTCTGCCCTGGGCTTCCCTATGGAGAGCCAACTGTTTTAATGCGGGAGGGAAGTGCTATATCTTCCAACACCTTATCTCAGCTGTGGAGAGCCCTTGGTTTGGATTTGAAACGTTGGTTCTGACCAGTTCTGATCCACCTAATGGTGTTTTAAGTTGTTGCAGGGTATAGCGTTTTAGCTAGCTGAAGAATGACGTCTACACGGGGCCATTTTATTTTTTTCCCAGTTACCATATTATTGTCCTCTGCCCTCCTGCAGGGACCTGCTCGAAACTCTATGGTCAATGGGAGATCTTACCCAGCCAGTGTCAGAGCTCCACGAGCAGGCTCGGTGCCACCAGTGAAGCGTAGGCGGCTGAACTGGATCGATGCCCCTGGCGACGTCTTTTTCATGGCAACTGATGAAACCAGGTAAGACTGCTAAAGGTTTCCAGCCCTAAGCAGATCAACATCGACTCTTGACGCCTTAAGTTACACGAGAGTGTCAGTGCCAAGTCTTCAACGCCATCATGCCCCCTCCCCTCCAAAAGGCACAATAAGGCTTGTTCATTAAGAAACCAAGGTGAAGACACCATTAAGATTGAAAAGAGTAGGAGAGAAGATGAGGTAAATCAGGAAGTGCAGTGGAGATCAGTAAATACCTGACCTATACGCTCACTATCCTCACTACGTTGATACCAATTCTTTCCCAGGACCTACAAACTGTGCAACTCCTTCCCTCTCTCAGTCTTCCCTTCCTTTCTGCTACAAACTTCAGTCTGTTAAATCCTAAGCTTGGCATCACCTTATCACTACCTCATGGTGTAGGTTGTGTCTCTTCATTCAATCTTGGCAATGTCCTACACTGTGGAATTTGGTCATTAACTGGTTTGCCAATGATTCAGAACAAATGTGGTGCCAAGCTTGGGGTTTCAAAGTCTGTAGATGGGGGCGGGGGGGGAGTGGAAGTTGAGGTGTCCCAGTTTGGAGGTTCTGGGAGAGAAAGAGTTAGAGTAGGAATTGAATCTCGAAGCTATAAGGAAGGAGAACTGAGCTTGTCATTTGATCTCACACATGCAACTTTCTTGTTATGCACAGTACAGCTATGAATAACTCTGGATCTCACTAGCAGAAGCCGCCTTGTAACATTCTGCTACCACTCATGTGATCAGTAACTTGAAGCTGTCCATGTCACAATTATTGTTGAGCAGTTTGAGGATAGCTGCGTTCATGTCATTTATGCATTTGCGTGCTGTCATATTGTGATATTTCCAGTGTAGGGGAGGGGTCAGTACCCACTTTGTATTGTACCCACTTCACAAAATAACATGAGTGGGGTTTGGACATCTTGAAGGAGTTTATCACTGGGTGGAGTTGTTACAGACTTGGAGCTCTCTACTGACATGATGTCGTGATCTCAACCACCGTGACATCTGCGTCTCAGAAACCTCATCACGTTACTCACCAGTCATGAACCGAGTGCCTCAAGGAGCTTGAACCACTCTGATGCCATTTTTGCACTGGCACCAGTCAAATTGATTTACGCTAAGAGTTTTCATTGGAAGTGGTATGAGATCAGCTCTGGAGAGACGTGGTATAAACCTGACTGGCAATCGGAGGTCGGGTGGGGGGGGGGGGGGGGGAGGTGAGAAAAGTGTCTCACTGCTTCTGAACTGCAGCTGCTGAAAAACCAGCTTTTAATTTTTTCAGGTTAAAAAGGGCTCAGGTGTTTGCTTTTTTTTCTAACATTTAAACATTTCAACAGTGGTGGGACAGAGGTAATTGGGTCTGTCTGTGAGTGCGCAGGAACAGCGTGACAGGCGTATGCACGCAGGTACAGAGCGGTGTGAGTTGGCCAGCACATGGATGAGCAGTATAAATAGGGCCGTGTGTAAGTGTATGTGCACGGAATAGGGCTCTGTGTAAGAGTACACGGAACAGGGCTGGATTTAAGTTTTTTTTTTCATTCATTCTTGGGATGTGGGTGTCGCTGGAAAGGCCAGCATTTATTGCCCTTGAGAAGGTGGTGGCGAGCCACCTTCTTGAAACGCTGCAGTCCGTGTGGTGAAGGTACTCCCACAGTGCTGTCCGAGAGGGAGTTCCAGGGTTTTGACCCAGCGACAAGAAAGAATGGCAATATATTTCCAAGTCGGGATGCTTTGTGACTTAGAGGGCAACTTGGATGTTGTGGTGTTCCCATGCACCTGCTGTTCTTGTCCTTCTAGGTGGTAGAGGTCATGGGTTTGGGAGGTGCTGGGGGGGTGCCAATCAAGCAAGCTGTTTTGTTCTGGATGCACTCATCCAGGCAAGTGGAGAGTATTCCATCACACTCCTGACTTGTGCCTTGTAGAAAAGCTTTAGGGAGTTAGGAGGTAAGGCACTCGCCACAGAATACCCATCCTCTGACCTGCTCTTGTTGTCACAGTATTTATGTGGCTGGTCCAGTTAAGTTTCTGGTCAATGGTGACCCCAGGATGTTGATAGTGGGGGATTCGGCGATGGTAATGCTGTTGAATGTCAAGGGGAGGTGGTTAGATTATGTCTTGTTGTAGATGGCCATTGCCTGGCACTTGTGTGGTGTGAATGTTACTTGCCACTCATCAGCCCAAGCCTGGATGTTGTCCAGGTCTTGCTGCATGCGGGCATGGACTGCTTCATTATCTGAGGAATTGCGAATGGAACTGAACACTGCCGTTATCAGCGATCATCCCCATTTCTGACCTTATGATTGAGGGAAGGTCATTGATGAAGCAGCTGAAGATGGTTGGGCCTTGGATACTGCCCTGAGGAACTCCTGCAGCGATGTCCTGGGGCTGAGATGATTGGACTCCAACAACCACCTTCCTTTGTACTAGGTATGACTCCAGCCAATGGACAGTTTCCCCCCTGATTCCCATTGACTTCAATTTTACTAAGCTACTTGGTGTTACCTCGCCTCTGCAATTCAGCTCCTTTGTCCATGTTTGGACCAAGGCTAAATGAGGTCTGGAGCCAAGTGGTCTTGGCGGAACCCAAACTGAGCATCGGTGAGTAAGTGCCTCTTGATCGCACTGTCGACGACCCCTTCCGTCACTTTGCTGATGATTGAGAGTAGACTGATGGGGGAGGGGGGTTGCAATTGGCCAGATTGGATTTGTCATGCTTTTTGTGGACAGGACATACCTGGGCAATTTTCTACTTTGTCGGGTAGATGCCAGTGTTGTAGCTGTACTGGAAGAGCTTAGCTAGATGCACGGCTAGTTCTGGAGCACAAGTCTTAAGCACGACAGCTGGGATGTTGTCAGGGCCCATAGTCTTTGCTGTATCCAGTGTGCTCAGCCATTTCTTAATATCATGTTGAATTAATCAAATTGGCTGGAGACTGGCTTCTGTGATGGTGGGGACCTCAAGAGGAGGCCGATATGGATCATCCACTCGTCACTTCGGGCTGAAGATGGTTGCAAACACTTTAGCCTTGTCTTTTGCAGTCGCGTGCTGAGCTCCGTCATCATTGAGGATGGGGATGTTCATGGAGCCTCCTCCTCCCGTTAGTAGTTTAATTGTCCACCACCATTCACGACTGGATGTGGAAGGACTGCAGAGCTTTGATCTGATCCATTGGTTGTGGGATTGCTTAGCCCTGTCTATAGCATGCTGCATCCGCTGTTTAGCATGCATGTAGTCCTGTGTTGCAGCTTCCCCAGCTGCCACCTCATTTTTAGGTATGCCTGGTGCTGCTCCTGGCATGCTCTTCTGCACTCCTCATTAAACCAGGGTTGGTCACCTGGTTTGATGGCAATGGTAGAGTGAGGGATCTGCCAGGCCATGAGGTTACAGATTGTGGTGGAATACAATTCTGCTGCTGCTGATGGCCCACAGCACCTCATGGTTCCCCAGTTTTGAGCTGCTAGATTGGTTCTGAATCTATCCCATTTAGCACGGTGGTAGCACCACACAACACAACAGAGGAGTGTCCTGTGGTGTGAAGATGGGTCTTTGTCTCCACAAGGACTGTGTGGTGGTCACTGCTCCCAATACTGACCTGGACAGATGCATCTGCGACTGGTAGATTGGTGAGGCCAAGGTCAAGTAGGTTTTTCCCCTTGGGTTGGTTCTCTCACCATTTGCTGCAGGCCCAGTCTTGGCATCTGTGTCCTTCAGGACTCGGCCAGTTCAGTAGTGCTGCTGCTGAGCCACTCTTGATGATGGACATTGAAGTCCCCCATCCAGAGTACATTCTGTGCCCTTGCTACCTTCAGTGCTTCCTCCAAGTGGTGTTCAACATGGAGGAGTACTGATTCATCAGCTGAGGGAGGGCAATAGGTGGTAATCAGCAGAAGGTTTCCTTGCCCATGTTTGATCTGATGCCATGAGACTTCATGGGGTCCAGAATCAATGTTGAGGACTCCCAGGGCCACTCCTTCCCGACTGTATACCACTGTGCTGCCACCTCTGGTGGATCTGTCCTGCCAGTGGGACAGGCCATACCCAGGGATGGTGATGGAGGAGTCTGGGACGTTGGATGAAAGGTATGATTCTGTGAGTATGACTATGTCAGGCTGATGCTTGACTAGTCTGTGGGACAGCTCTCGCAAATTTGGCACAAGTCCCCAGATGTTAGTGAAGAGGACTTTGCAGGGTCGACTGGGCTGGTTGTGCCTTTGTCGAATCCGGTGCCTAGGTTGATGCCGGATGGTCCCTCCTGTTTTATTATTATTGTTTTTCGTAGCATTTTGTTACAACTGAGTGGCTTGCTAGGCCATGTCAAAGGGCAGTTAAGAGTTAACCACATTGCTGTGGGTCTGGAGTCACTTTTTTTTTATTCATTGATGGGATGTGGACGTCGCTGGCTGGCTAGGCCTGCATTTAGTGCCCATCCCTAATTGCCCTTGAGAAGATGGTGGTGAGCCGCCGCCTTGAACCGCTGCAGTCCATATGGTGTAGGTACACCCACAATGCTGTTAGGAAGGGAGTTCCAGGATTTTGGCCCAGCGACAGTGAAGGAACGGCGATACAGGTCCAAGTCAGGATGGTGTGTGGCTTGGAGGGGAACTTGTAGGTGGTGATGTTCCCATGCGTCTGCTGCCCTTGTCCTTCTAACTGGTAGAGGTCGCGGGTTTGGAAGGTGCTGTTGAAGGAGCTTTGGCGAGTTGCTGCAGTGCATCTTGTAGATGGTACACACTGCAGCCACAATGCGCCGGTGGTGGAGGGAGTGAATGTTGAAGGTGGATGGAGTGCCAATCAAGCGGGCTGCTTTATCCTGAATGGTGTCGAGCTTCTTGAGTGTTGTTGGAGCTGCACTCATCCAGGCAAGTGGAGAGTATTCCATCACACTCCTGCCTTGTGCCTTGTAGATGGTGGAAAGGCTTTGGGGAGTCAGGAGGTGAGACACTCGCCGCAGAATTCCCAGCCTCTGGCCTGCTCTTGTAGCCACAGTATTTATATGGCTGGTCCAGTTCAGTTTCTGATCAATGGTAACCCCCAGGATGTTGATAGTGGGGGATTCAGCAATGGTAATGCCATTGAATGTCAAGGGGAGATGGTTAGAGTCTCGCTTGTTGGAGATGGTCATTGCCTGGCACTTGTGTGGTGCGAATGTTACTTGCCACTTGTCAGCCCAAGTCTGAATGTTGTCCAGGTCTTGCTGCATATGGACACGAACTGTGTCAGTATCTGACGAGTCTCGAATGGTGCTGAACAGTGTGCAATCATCAGCGAACATCCCCACTTCTGACCTTATAATGGAGGGAAGGTCATTGATGAAACAGCTGAAGATGGTTGGGCCTAGGACACTGCCCTGAGGAACTCCTGCAATGATGTCATGTGATTGAGATGAATGACCTCCAACAACCACAGCCAACTTTCTTTGTGCTAGGTATGATTCCAACCAATGGAGAGTTTTCCCCTTGATTCCCATTGACTTCAGTTTTGCTAGGGCTCCTTGATGCCACACTCGATCAAATGCTGCCTTGATGTCAAGGGCAGTCACTCTCACCTCACCTCTGGAATTCAGCTCTTTTGTCCATGTTTGGACCAAGGCTGTAATGAGGTCAGGAGCTGAGTGGCCCTGGCGGAACCCAAACTGGGCGTCAGTTAGCAGGTTATTGCTGAGTAAGTGCCGCTTGATAGCACTGTCGGCGACACCTTCCATCACTTTGATGATTGAGAGTAGACTGATGGGACGGTAATTGGCCGGGTCGGATTTGTCCTGCTTTTTGTAGGCCAGACCAGGTAAGGACGGCAGATTTCCTTCCCTAAAGGACATCAATGAGCCAGATGGGTTTTTACGACAATCTGATAGTTTCATGGCCACCATTACTGATACTAGCTTTTTATTCCAGATTTATTTAATTAACTGAATTTAAATTCCCCAGTTGCCGTGGTGGGATTTGAACTCTCATCTCCTGATCATTAGTCCAGGTCTCTATGCTATGTGCACAGTAACCACAATGCTATGTGCACGGAGCAGAGCTGTGTCTAAGTGTATTTGCACGGAGGGTGGCTGCGTAGAAGTATATTTGCACAGAGCAGGCCTGTGTGTAAGTGTATTTGCATGGAGCAGGGCTTTGTGTAAGTGTCTGTGCTCGAAACATGGCTGCGTGTTAGTAAGCTCTGGAATTCTCTCCCGAAACCTCTCTGCTTCTCTACCTCTCCCTCCTCCTTTAAGATGCTCCTTAAAACCTACCTCTTTGACCAAGCTTTTGGTCATCTGCCCTAATATCACCCTATGAGACTCGGTGTCAAATTCATTTGATAACGCTCCTGTGAAGGGCCTTGGGGCGTTTTGCTACATTAAAGGTGCTATATAAATGCAAGTTGTTGTTGTATCTAAACCTCCCACAAATATGAGAGAGAAATGTCATTACCAGCAGAGTCGGTATGAAGGCTCCTGGTTTGACACCACTCTCCCTTCTCCCTCCTTTTGCTGGTCGCTCCACACATACAAATAGTCATTCACACTCTACATATTGTACAACAGCACACATGGGGCTAGGTGAGTTATGCAAAGAAAACCTCATCCCATGCCTGGTTAACTTCCTGCTTCTATGCTGTCATCTTTTAATTGGGATGCCTTACCATTAAACAACTGTAGAGGAAAACGGCAGTGATGCACAAGCCTTGCAAACCGGAAAAATTGCTTGCTTTGCTGTTTCTACAGAAAGATACAATCCTGCCCCAAGAGCTGGTTTGAGTTTCCACTGCTGAGAGGATGCTGAACTCTGAGGTGCCGTCTTTCGGATAAAATTTTAATGTAAAATAGTTGCTAATAAATCCGATAAGGAATTCAAGAGAAACTTCTTTACTCAGAGTGTGATGAGAATGTGGAACTCACTACCACATGGAATGGTTACGGTGAATGCCATAGAAGCATTTAAGAGGAAGCTAGATAAACACATGAAGGAATAAAAGGATATCTTTGTCAGGGTGAGGTAAAGTAAGGTGTGAGGCAGTTGGTGTGGAGCATAAACACCGGCATAGACCAGTTGGGCTGAATGGCTGGAAATTCAACCTAACTCTATGTAAACCAGAAGCCCCGTCTGCCCCCCTCAGGTGGACTAAAAGATCCCATGGTGCTATTCAAAGAAGAGCAGGGGAGTTCTCCTGGTGTCTTGGCCAATACTTATGCCTGACTCAACATTACTGAAACAAACGATCTGATCATTCCTACATTATAACAGTGACTACACTTCAAAAAGTACTTTGTGGGCTGTAAAGCGCTTTGGGACATTGCTGAGGTTGTGAAAGACATTTTGTAAATGTAACTTCCTTCTCTTTATTCATCTCACTTGCTGGACCTTGCTGTGCACAAATTGGTTGCCGTGTTTGCCTACATTACAACAGTGACTGCACTTCAAAACTATCAGGAAAGACTGAACAGGCTGTGGGGCTCTTTTCTCTAGATCTAATCGAGATCTTTAAAATAATGAAGGATTTTGATAGGTTAGAGGAAGTATGGCGGGAGGAGGCTTGTGTGGCGCACAGACCAGTTGGGCTGAATGGCCTGGTCCTGTGTTGTAAATTCTATGTAAGTCAATAAGAATGAAGCAGTTTGGAACTTGCTGAGGGTGTGAAAGGTGTTGTATAAATGCACGTTCCTGCTTTTCCTTGAATGCATCGCAGCTCGAGAGGTGTGGTGAGCATTAACCAGCCATTGGCCCGGCAACACTCAGGAGGTTAACTTGGATCGCGACTCGGGTCAGTATATAGAAAAAAAATACTGAATTAATGTCTGTTATTTTTTTTTGCAGGAAGATCCGCAAGTTACTTACTTCCTTTGAGAGGAGACGGAGCGGGAGGCGGCCCCAAGCACAGATCGCCATTGAGCAGTACCCCCGAGACCCTGCAAAAGGCCCAAAGCCTCCCACCAACGACGAGCCCATTGTCATCGAAGACTAACTGAGGAGAGTCAACATCAGCCACCTCCCTGCACTTCATACTGACAGAGTTGGCTTGAGCCAGTGGAAGGGGAACTTTACTTGTTTGCTTTTTTTTAAAAAATATTTCAAACGACCTTCATCTTTGTAACCTGAACCCGCGTCGGCCTAAACAGTGCCGGCATCTGAATCTGAGGCCTGAGGTACTTGTTGGTTACCTGCCCTTCCCTTCGTTTGGTTTTTGTCGTTGGACTTCAATAAGAAGACTTGCAATTCTATAGCGCCTTTCACGACTGCAGGACGTCCCCAAGCGCTTTACAGCCAATGAATTACTTTTTGAAGTGTAGTCACTGTTGTAATGTAGGGAAACACGGCAGCCAAAATTGTGCACAGCAAGATCCCACAAAGAGCAATGAAATAAATGACCAGATAATCTGTTTTTAAGGATGTTGGTTGAGGGATAAATATTGGCCAGGACACCGGGGAGAATTCCCAGTGTCTGTTTACCAGCTGTAAAGTCAATTTAAATTACCAAGACACGAGAGAAAACAACATATATATTTTCACTTCGCGGGCCTCAGACTAGTGAAGGCAAGAACTTGGGTCCAAATGGAGGCGTCTGTGGCTCTGGGGTGAGGCCTCCGAGTCTTTCATACTGTTTTGGTATTTCTGACAAAGTTGTGCATCCTTGGAAACGTCAGCCTCTCGAGCCTTCCTGCTCGATCTAAAAGGGCAAGCTAAGAATTTGTTATTTACCATTTGCTTCCCACTGGTGCTGCCTCACGGTTCCAGGGGACACTGGCCACAGTCAGCTGCCTCGCGTCCATCCCCCTCCTTCATGTGTGAGCCTGAGAGGGCATCACAGCCGAGACCCCATGAAGAGTCCCACCCGAGGCATTAACATGCCTTTCTGTTCCACGTGCTGGTTATTTCAAACATCTGTGGTGGAAGGGGAGGGAGTTTTAACTTAGAAAATGGGAGGGATTTTTTTTAAAGTCATTTTTAGCTCCCTACTCTCCTGAAGGTGCTAACTTCTTGCTGGGGTATAGTTCCGCAGAGGCCAGCAGCTCTCCAGTACCTCCACGTGAATGGCCAGTGTGCCTGGACACTGAGTGGTTGGTGGCTGACTGTTTGGCCATGGGTGGGAATCACTACCGAGCCTGATCCTGCCCTCACCCGACGTCCAAGCACTTGCACTTTCCAACAGGATAGTGATCAAGACGGGAACCCAGGCCGGTTATTTCCCAGATCCCGGTCTGGGGCCCTAAGGTCAATAGTCGCTCTCTAATAACGGAGATTAAGGCAGGTCGAGATTTTAAACCTTTCCACAAAAAAAAATTCTCCAAAGGGGTTTATAGAGCCAGCAATAGTATAAGGGGAGGGGAGGGGGTTTCAACAAAAAAAACAATATTTTACATTCTCTCTCAGTCAGTCAGTTCTTACCCAACTATCTGTTTCTCCTCCGTTTGCCTGTTGGTGTTACACAGATGTCCTGGGGATGGATCTCCAGCTCAGGCCCAGTGAGGCTTCAATGTGCCAGCAAAACTGTGTGTGTGGTGGGTGGGAAGGGATGTGGGATAATTTTATTGCATGAGGATGTGTTACCTTCTCACCCTGTTCAAAGAGCTCCCCAGTTACTCACCTTCCCTCTTGTTGGCCTTTCCCCCTCCACTTCTCACTGGGTTTGTGATCTCTGTTGCTCTTTTTAATCCTAAGTCTCGTTCCTAAATTTTCCCTGAATCATACAGCACAGAAGGAGGCCATTCGGCCCATTTTGCCTGTGCCAGCTCCTTAAAAGAGCTATCCAATTAGTTCCACTCCCCCTGCTCTTTCCCCATAGCCCTGCAAATGTTTCCTTTAAGTATTTATCCAATTCCCTTTTGAAAGTTACTATTCAATATGCTTCCACCCCCCTTTCAGGCAGAACATTCCAGATCATAACTTGCTGCATAAAGCAAATTCTCCTCATCTCCCCTCTGGTTCGTTTGCCAATTGTCTTAAATCTGTGACCTCTGGTTATCGACCCTCCTGCCAGTGGAAACAGTTTCTCTTTATTTACTCATCTCCCTGTTTGTTGTTCCTCCCTTTCTGAACTCTCCAACTGACATCCCTCCCCATCTGACTCTGGGTGAGCAGGAAGACATCGGGCAGCCTCCTGCAAGGTTCTGATGCTACACTGGAGCCGATCAGGAGCAGCCATGCGATGAACTCATCTCCCCTTACTCCCCCTTCCCATTCTGGACTCCGCTCTCTATCTCTAACATTAACGCGGCTGCTCGTAAAAAGACCCTGAAGGTTTGACAGAGCTCAGCGCCACATCACAATGTCCCCCAACCAGCCAAGTGTCTTTATGCTTTGAGGATGGAGTTTTAAAAAAAATGTATGTTTGTCTTTTGTTTTTTTTTAAAGAAGGTTTTAGTTTGGACACAACAAAATGAAGACCGAGTAACTTCCTGTTTATGAATAAAGATGGAGTTTATGTTAAGTATGAGCTCCCTCAATTTCTGTGTGACACCATTCGCAGGAGCCTGTTCTGTGATTGGACGTGGTTCAATTGCCGAGAGGAAGCGAAATAATTTGAATGGGTGAGTTTGTGTCCCGATTCACGTGTGCCACCAGCGGCCGCTACGATGGAGAAGGGTCATCCCTGCCCGTGCCAATTATCATCTCCCGAAGGCACTGACTCCTTGCTGGGGCAATATAACAAGCTCTGGTCAAGAAGGGAGCAAGGGATAAACTGGGTGATTGCGTTGCAGCCTGCGATATGTGGGAATTAAGAACAGGGCTCTAAGCATTACGGCCCGAAAATTTCTAGGTTGGGAGAAGTAAGTCCCATTTCTGCCATGGGGAGGCTCGGATTATAGGCTGGAACGGCCAGGATACTGTCCTGTTCCGCCTGGTCCTTTAAATTCTGATCAGGCTCTTCCACCTGCTTTCCCTATGTCAAGGGAGCCTGTTGGGAGGAGTTTCCAGGCTTTGCCGGGGAATTCTTGCCCTTTAAAGGCCTCAGCGGAAGTCATGCCAGTTGCGACCTGGCGCGAGTCCCTATAAGGCCTTCTGAAGGCCCCAGACTTTCACTAGAGTAAGGTAATTGGCCCTGGAGGGGATCGAATTACCTTCTCCAGGCAGACCGGATACAGTGGGAGTTGAAGACTTAACAAAGAAAATATTTTCCCTGGCCCAGTTGTGCCTCGGGGGATAGGGGTTGGGGTGGGGGGTCCTCGGGCAGGGCGGCAAGGCACCACTGCACCTTAGACGGGTAGATCAGTTCAGGCTGTGGCGCTGCTGCTGATGAGCCCTTGCAGTTACCGGATGCCTGCCCTGGCTATGCAAATGACCCCATCCAGGGATTTGGGGCAGGGTCTCTGGCCTGCGAGGAGCGGGGTAATTTCTGCTTCGTCATACTGAGTAGACCCCCAGGAACTTCTGGGCCTCTTTGTAGCCCCCAAGGCTCGCACCTGTACGGCTCACTAAGTTAAAAAGCGTGGACATTCCTGGTTGCACATGAAGATTGAGCACTTGGTCAAAGCACTGGAGGGCAGTTAGCAGCCATTGTATACCTGTGGGAGTCAGAGCCTTCAGGAAGGGAGAGAATTTGGGAAAAAAAAGACAAATGATGACTGGAGTTTTCAGGATGGATCCCTAGAGAACACTGCTGTACCCAGAGGTGGAACGGAAACTATGTCCCTTTACCCATCAGAGAGGTTATCAAATATATGCTTAAAGTCAATACATGATATCCACCATCATAGCTCACCAGGCACAACCCACCTTCCAGAACCCAAGTTATGGCTTTGGTTCATTACCTTAGGTCCCACTGGGTACTTCTGAGTTGCTGCCGACATGCAATCTTGTCCAATAGCTCGAGCAATTGAGTGGCTGATACTTAGAAGGTCCTGAGTTCTACAGTAGGTTTTTACCTTAACCCTCCTCCCTGGCCTATTTGAGTTTTGCCAGATCCAGCCCCTGGGGCTTGCTCGTCTCTCCAACCCATCTGCCTGGACTTTGATGGGGAAATCTGCCCTAGCTGAGGAGGAAGAAAGAAAACCATGTCATCACACTGCCTGATGAGGTCATCCTGGAAGACAGGTGCATTCCTGCAGGATTGTCCGGTTAAGATTTGATGTAAATTACCTACAAATGTACTAGATTTCTGTTAACTTAAGCCCCTTGTTACAAGTGTAGGGCCTGCCCTAGATATTCTCAGTTGCAGTGGTGTACCATCTGATTCTTATATTTAGGGATGTGCTCGTACTGCTCATTATTCACCTTCATAACAGTGTAACCCAAGGGTAGAACAACAGCTGGCGGTTGTGTCTCTCACGTGTGCACTTCTCCAGACGGACTGAGAAACACTTGGTGAAACGAAGCCAGATACAACTCGTTAAGCAGATTTATTTCACAGGCAGGAAGTGAACATGCAGAGGAACAGTGAAAACAAAAATTCCACTTACTAAGATCAATCTCACTTCTCTGCTTAAAATGACAGACTCCCTCTTAGCTGCCTAACGTGTAATAAACAATATAAAGCAGGGACCTGGGGGCAGCAGGGTCATCCCTCAGTGATATGTCTGTCTTTACTCTGATGTTAATACAAGTTTATTTGAAGATCAAATGAATTCCTCTCAATTAAAGTATGAAGAACGGGCATTTATATAGCGCACTTCACAGTCAATGAATTATTTTTGAAGTGAAGGTTCCACAAACAGCAATGAGATGAATGGCCAGATAATGGGGAAATTTTAACCTCCTGTGCCCAGTGTTAACAGGGTGGTAATGGCCTCAAAATGGAGCCAGTAGCCTTACCGCCCCCTTAACCCAGACAATGCTGGCAACGCCATTTTGATAGGTGCCTACTGCCAGGCACCTAAAGCACCCGCTTGTTTCAAGTGGTAAGCACCTTTTAATAATTTCTTCTCAAAATTGGGGAAATAAATAATAAACCAGCCTACGAAAGCCTTTCTTGGGTGACTTGGTTGTTTTTTGCCATTGCTTTTCTTTTACAATACTTTTTGCTGTAAAAACTGACCTGAATTTATTCTTAGCATCCAGCTCCTAGCCCCTGTTTAAAAACTAACTGCCCCTGCATCCCTTTTCTCTCAGCCAGGGGAGGGATGCTGACTTGCTATCTGTAGTGATTGGTTAGTTAGCCTGTCAGTAAAACCAGCTACCTTTCCTCTGTACCCCCACCCCCCACCCACAACATGCCTTGGGGTGCAGGTTTAAAGAAGCTATCTTCTGCTATTCTCAAGATGAATGAGGGCTATCCTGGTTCACGGGCCTGTGGTAAGACAATTGATCTTCATTGTATCAGTTGTACATTCCACAAATCGGCCCGTCTGGCTTCAATGCACATAGTCAGTGCCTTTAGCCTGTGACCACCTTAAACCTGTGCAAATTCACTTTGTTATAAAAACACAACCCTTAAACCTAACTCAATCCCACAATCCTTCCTGTGAAGGAAAAAAATGAACAAAGCTCCCAAAACCTGACACCCTCTTTATCTGAAATCCTTAACTCTCAAAGAGAAAGGCTACTCACTGGGTAATTCCTCTTCACTAGATCTCTAAGACATAGTAGATGAAATAAACATAGTGAGAGAGGAAGTATTAAGGGGTTTAGCAGCTTTAAAAGTGGATAAATCCCCAGGCCCGGATGAAATGTATCCCAGGCTGTTAAGCGAAGCAAAAGAGGAAATAGCAGAGGCCCTGACCATCATTTTTCAATCCTCTCTGGCTTCAGGTGTGGTGCTGGAGGACTGTTAATGTGGTACCCTTGTTTAAAAAGGGAGAAAAGGATAGACCGAGTAATTACAGGCCAGTCAGCCTAACCTCGGTGGTGGGAAAATTATTGGAAAGAATTCTGAAGGACAGGATAAATCTTCATTTAGAAAGATACAGATTAATCAAGGATAGTCGGCACGGATTTGTTAAGGAAGGTTGTGTCTGACAAACTTGATTGAATTTTTTGAGGAGGTAACAAGGAGGATAGATGAGGGTAGTGCAGACTGGTCACAAAGTTAAAAGCCCATGGGATCCAGGGCAAAGTGTCAAGTTGGATTCAAAACTGGCTCGGAGACAGGAAGCAGAGGGTAACGGTTGATTTTTTGACTGGAAGGCTGTTTCCAGTGGGGTTCCGCAGGGCTCAGTACTTGGTCCCTTGCTTTTTGTGGTATATATCAATGATCTAGACTTGAATATCGGGGGTATGATTAAGAAGGTTGCAGATGATACTAAAATCAGCTGTGTGGTTGGTACTGAAGAAGGAAGCTGTAGACTGCAGGAAGATATCAATAAATTGGTCAGGTGGGCAGAACAGGGGCAAATGGAATTCAATCCGGAGAAGTGTGAGGTAATGCATTTGGGGAGGGCTAACAAGGAAAGGGAATACACATTAAATGGTAGGACACTGAGTAGTGTAGAGAAACAAAGGGACCTTGGAGTGCATGTCCACAGATCCCTGAAGGTAGCAGGCCAGGTAGATAAGGTGGTTAAGAAGGCATACGGAATGCTTGCCTTTATTATCCGTGGCATAGAATACAAGAGCAGGGGGGGTATGCTTCAACTCGGTAAAACACTAGTTAGGCCTCAGCTAGAGTACTGCGTGCAGTTCTGGTCACATTAAAAAAATGGCCTCCTTACGTGCTGTAACTTACTATGATTCTAAGACTACAGTACTCCCCGATGACTAAATGGGTAAATCTACCACCTGGTGTGGTACTGAGCCGCACAGACCAGGAATGTCCCAGGCTCAATCACCAGTCTGTGTTGAGGTAGCTGCTCTGAGCCAGGGGAGTGGTTGGGGATACTACAATCGGCCTCAGTGCCACAGGCTAGGAAGAGGAAAGCTCATAATGTTCCCGCTCCTGAACATTATTGAGTGACCTGTGTACCCATGGATTGGCAGTTCTCTCTACCACTATTCAAAAAGGGTGGTAGAGAGAAAACGGGGAATTACAGGGTAAGCCTGACATCGGTAGTGGGGGAAATGCTAGAGTCCATTATAAAAGATGTAATAGCAGAGCACTTGGAAAGCAGTGACAGGATCGGACAAAGTCAACATGGATTTACAAAAGGTAAATCGTGCTTGACTAATCTACTGGAATTTTTTGAGGATGTAACTGGTAAAATAGATAAGGGAGTACCAGTGGATGTGGTGTATTTGGATTTTCAAAAGGCTTTCGATAAGGTCCCGCATAAGAGATTAGCATGTAAAATTAAGGCACATGGGATTGGGGGCAAGGTATTGACTTGGATAGAGAACTGGCTGGCAGACAGAAAGCAAAGAGTTGGAATAAACGGCTCTTTTTCCGAGTGGCAGGCAGTGACGAGTGGGGTACCGCAGGGATCGGTCCTTGAACCCCAGCTATTCACAATATAAATGATCTGGACGAGGGAACTAGATGTAATATCTCCAAGTTTGCAGACAACACAAAGCTGGGTGGGTGTGTGTGCTGTGAGGAGGATGCCGAGAAACTCCAGTATGATTTGGACAGGTTGGGTGATTGGGCAGAAGCATGGCAGATGCAATATAACATGGATAAATGCGAGGTTATCCACTTTGGTGTCAAAAACAGGAAGGCAGATTATTATCTGAATGGCAATAGATTGGGAGAAGGGGAAGTGCAGCGAGACCTGGGCGTCCTTGTGCACCAGTCGCTAAAAGTAAGCATGCAGGTGCAGCAAGCGGTTAAGAAGGCAAATGGTATGTTGGCCTTCGTAGCAAGAGGGTTTGAGTACAGGAACAAGGATGTCTTGCTGCAGTTGTACAGGGCCTTGGTGAGACCACATCTTGAGTATTGTGTGCAGTTTTGGTCGCCTTATCTGAGGAAGGATGTTCTTGCCACGGAAGGAGTGCAGCGAAGATTCACCAGGCTGATACCTGGGATGGCAGGAATGACGTATGAGGAGAGATTGGGTCGATTGGGCTTGTACTCGCTGGAGTTTAGAAGAATGAGAGGGGATCTCATTCAAACTTAGAAAATTCTAACAGGACTAGACAGACTAGATGCTGGAAGGATGCTCCCGATGGTCGGGGAGTCCACAACCAGGGGTCACAGTCTAAGGATAAGGGGTAAGCCATTTAGGACAGAGATGAGGAGGAATTTCTTCACCCAGAGAGTGGTGAACCTGTGGAATTCTCTGCCAAAGAAGGCAGTAGAGGCCAATTCATTAAATATATTCAAGAAGGAGTTGGATATATTTCTTAAGGCTAAAGGGATCAAGGGATGTGGAGAGGGAACATCTATAATTATGGGGGATTTTAACTATCATATTAATTGGACAAATCAAATTGGGCAGGGCAACCTTGAGGATGAGTTCATTGAGTGTATTAGGGATGGGTTTCTTGAGCAGTATGTAACTGAACCGACCAGGGGGCAAGCAACCTTAGATCTGGTCCTGTGTAACGAGATGGGGTTAATTAAAAATGTCCTAGTAAAGGATTCCCTTGGAATGAGTGACCATAACATGGTTGAATTCCATATTCAATTAGAGGGTGAGAAGGTTGGATCTCAAACAAGCGTGCTAAGCTTGAATAAAGGAGACTATGAAGGTATGAGAGCGGAATTGAGTAGAGTGGATTGGGAAAATAGATTAAAGGGTAAGACGATACATGATCAGTGGTATACATTTAAGGAGTTATTTTACAACTTCCAAAAAAAAAATATTCCACTGAGAAGAAAAGGGTGTAAAAGAAAAGACAGCCATCCGTGGCTAAGTAAAGAAATTAAGGATAGTATTCGACTAAAAACAAGGGCATATAAGGTAGCCAAATCTAGTGGGAGGATAGAGGATTGGGAAAACTTTAAAAGACAGCAAAAAATAACAAAAAGATTGATTAAGAAAGGGAAGATAGATTATGAAAGTAAATTAGCAAAAAATATAAAAACAGATAGTAAGAGTTTTTATAGTTATATAAAAAGAAAAAGGGTGGCTAAAGTAAATGTTGGTCCCTTAGAGGATGAGACCGGGAAATTAATGGTGGGAAATATGGAGATGGCAAAAACACTGAATGAATATTTTACATCAGTCTTTACAGTAGAAGACACTAAGAATATCCCAACACTGGACAAACAGGGGGCTAAAGGGGGGAGGAGCTAAACACGATCAAAATCACTAAGGAAGTGGTACTCGGTAAAATAATGGGACTCAAGGCGGATAAATCACCTGGACCTGATGGCTTACATCCTAGGGTCTTGAGGGAAGTGGCGGTAGGGATTGTGGATGCATTGGTAATAATTTTCCAGAACTCCCTGGACTCGGCAAAGGTCCCGGCAGACTGGAAAACTGCTAATGTAACACCCTTATTTAAAAAGGGCAGTAGACAGAAGGCTGGAAACTATAGACCGGTTAGCCTAACATCTGTGGTAGGTAAAATTTTGGAGTCCATTATTAAGGAGACAGTAACAGGACATTTGGATAATCATAATTTAATAGGACAGTCAGCATGGTTTTATGAAGGGGAAGTCATGTTTGACAAATTTGCTGGAGTTCTTTGAGGAAGTAACGTATAGGGTGGATAAAGGGGAACCAGTGGACATAGTGTATTTAGACTTCCAAAAGGCATTTGACAAGGCGCCACACAAAAGATTATTGCTTAAGATAAAAAATCACGGGATTGTGGGTAATATTCTTGTAAAGTCTGTGGGTTGTTTAGTTAATTAATACACAGACTACCAGAGTAACTTAAAACAGGACTTTACTATTCGAAGGTCAGGGCGAATCTGCCAAATAAATCCTGACACAGCACTTATATACCGGTGTGGTCACCATCGGTATTACAGTGTACAGAAGCCAACAAAGTAGTGCCACACCTAAAATAGTTCTCTTAAAGGTGAACGGTTACATACAATGGTTTTCTTAAAGGTAGACGGATACATACACTACAATCCTCCCTTTTTAGCTTACAACATACTTAGTCCCCCATTAAACATAACATATATTCAACTTCATGTAAAACAATTCACAGGTATAATCTATGTGGGAAACAGTTTACAGATTCAGTCTCTGCGGGAACAGTTCACAGATTCAGTCTCTGGTCTTGACTCGGTCCGAACAACATCTCTGTGGTGTAGCCGGTTCACATTGCTAGCGTGACTCATCCAATAGTCTTTCCCTTGACTTAACAGCTTGAACTTCCGTCCTGCTGAACCAGTAGTGCTGACTTTTACAAACAGCTGGACTGCCTTGGTAATTTTTCCTACTTGCCAACTGATTTGGCTCCCTTCGTAGGGCCCACGTACATGATCTGGTAGAAGTGATAATGATTTAGATGGTTATCACCTTCTGCTTCGTCTTTTTCTTTTCTGCTTCTTGGAGACTCTCGGGGCTCCCTTATCAGCTGCCAGCTGTAGCGCCACCATCTCCCTATGTTCCTTAGACTTTAAGTGCTTCATCCTGATTTCTGCACTTTGGGAGTTTTCATCACAAGCTGGGCAGACCAAGTCCTCGTAATATTCTGTGTCACTCAACAGGTCATGGTAATATTCGGTGTCATCCTGAACTAGTCTAGCGAGAGGGCCTGCTACTTCTTCCTTACCCAACTGGACGTTAGCCGACTGTTGTTCCCTCCCTAGACATCTTTCCTGAAGAGTCTTCTTCATGCGTTCATATTCATCCCGCTCTTCCTGGGTTTCCTGCAAATCCTTCACTAATGACCTCATTTGTGATGTCAACACTTCCCCTTCCATCGGGGATTGATTGATCGGGCTATTCAATCCTTCTACTGGAGCAGCTGTTTCAACATTCTGTTGTTCACATAGACGTGATTCAGCGTACTTTTGGCATCCCAGTAAAATCTGTGTTGCAACCTCAGCTATTTCCATAACTTTGAGAGCTCCGAACTCCTTCCCTTTGAAGATTGAAGCTCGTGTTCAGATTGTTCCCATTGCAGAGTCTTGTCCCTCAGCATATGAAGGAGTTGGCTGACCGTTAACTCTTCCACGGGAACACTGTGGATCAGAGTCTTCTCCATTTCATCCACCTTTTCCTCCAATGCTTTCACCTTCTTTTCCTCTTGTACTTTGGCTTTCAGCGCTCGGAGAAGTTGCGCCTTGATGCTCTCTAGCTCATGTTCAGGGGCCATTCTTACAGTCTCTGTGTTTCTTACAGTTTCCTTTTCTTCCACTGAAAGGATTCCCAGTTGAATCTGTTCTTCAAGTTGTTGAACCTCGGTCATTGCCGCCTCATATTTGTCTTGGGTTTCCTTCAATATTTTTATGAGTTCTTGGACATCTTGTCTTTCATGTTCTGCCATGTCTTTCACCTCTAATTTCTCATCTATGGATGGAACTTCTACCGATGAGTCTGTCTTGGCCTTGAGCTCATCAAGAATTTCCTGCAGCCTTTGGACTTCTTGCTCATGTTCAACCTTTAGTTGCTCATATGCTTCTACTGAAACTAGCTTTTCGGAGGTTGCCGAGTTAATCCCCTCCAGGATTGTAGCCTGGGCCTGTTCATACTGTTCCTTCAACTTCTCAAACTCTGCTTGTAAGGAGTCGTAGAGAAGAACGGGAATAAAATCCTGGCTTCCTGAAGATTCCTCTTCATTTGCTCCTTCCTGCAAATATTCTAACTCCTGAACAGCATAAGGGAGATGTGATCGGTAATTGGTCACAATGGCTCTATGGTCGCTCTCTGCTTGAGCTAGCTGCTTCTGTTGTCTTTCCAGATTCTCCCATTTGGTGTCATAGAACTTTTTCATTGTTTTCATCTCTTGTTCGAGACGGTAACTCACTTGTTCTACTTGCTGTCGTAATTTGAAATAAAGTTGAGTCCGAGCTCGGTGTTCGTCAGTCATGGATATGTCCGTAAACTGAACAGACTCAGAATTCTCTGTCAAACTATGTTGTCGTTGTTCGGTGGAGTTCTGTTCTGAAACTTTGTTCTTCTCTGGAGCATAAGCCTTTATGCATGCCTTCGTTCTTCCAACCTTAGTCGGCAAGTCCATTTTAGCCTTGTCTTTCATATTTGGGTTAGTCTTATCGTCATCCGTTTCAGAATCTGAGCTGATTGTCTGCACCGAGTCCTCACTCGTTATGGCTTTTAGATAGTGCCATTCCATGTCTATTTTCTTGATCCACTCCCGTCCCAGAAGTGGTGGTCCTCCCTCAGGTAGTACGTATAAGTTCATTCTTGGGTGTTCTTTACCCCCATCTCTCACCTTGACTCTTATCTTCCCCATGGGGTATACTTTATGCCCCGTGTATGTCTGCAATACGAACTTGGTATCTCTTAAGGGTATATGTGAGAATAGCCGGTGGTAATCCCTTCGATTTATGACTGATAGAGCTGATCCAGTGTCCAACTCCATTTTCACTTGGACTCCAGCTATTTTTAGCATGACCCAGATAGTTTGTAGGTCAGCTTCCTTACTCACATTGTGAATTCTCAGACTGCCCAGCTCCTGGCCGTTTGGGTCTGAGTCCGAATTCTGTTCGTCTGAACTCTTCTCAGCCACCTTGTGTACCTTGTTGTACTTTTCCTGTGATGGCTTCCTTTGGTTGTTGGTCTTCTTCCCTGACCGGCATACCTTAGCTATGTGACCCAGTTTGCCACATTTCCTACATTCCTGGTTCTTAAACCAGCATTGGTTCTGGTCGTGTGTTGTCTTCCCACAACGATAGCATTTTGTTGTACTCGAGGTAATTTGATCCACACTGAGTGCCGCTGCATTTCCGCAGTTCCCTTCGCTGCGGCTTCGTGCGATGCTGCAATAAGGACAGCCCTGTCAAGTGTAAGGTCGTTCTCTTCGAGTAGTCGCTTTTGCGTTCCTTCCTTTGACAACCCGCACACGAACTTGTCTCGCAATGCCTCTGTCAGATTCCCTCCAAACTGGCAGTGTTTCGCTAGTCTACGCAGTTCGACCAAGTATTCTGCGTTGCTTTCGTCTTTCCTTTGCGTTCTCGCATAGAATTTGAATCGTTCCGCCAACATCAACAGTGTGGGGTTCAAGTGATCCTTCAGAACAGTCACAATATCATCGAAAGTCTGATCCGCCGGTTTAGCTGGTGCTAGTAGATGCTTCAAGAGCCCGTATGTCTTCGCGCCCATCGAGTTTAGCAAGGTTATAGCTTTGTCATCTTCTATTTTATTGGCCTCACAATAGATCTCAATGCGTTCCACATACGTGGCCCAGTCTTCTACCTCGGAATTAAAATTGTTGCTGTTACCATGCTTAGGCATCTTCCTCTCTTCCTGATAACACCACGAATTATTTCTTTAAATTTTTTTTTTTTCCAAGATGGCGGTTCCCGCGAAAATGGCGGTTTCCCGCGCTTATCTTCTCTCCCCGCCCACTTCAATGGCGGTTTCCCGCTTCTGTCTTCTTCCCCGCCTAATGGCGGCTTCCCGCGTTTCTTCCCTAGCGGGAGGGGTACACTTTCCCCACGGGCGACGGCCGCTGGCTTTCAGGTTCACAGCCTGCACGTCGGCTTCAGGGCTTTCCCTTTTCTCGGCAGGGCAACCGGCGCTGGGTACACCCCGTTGACGGCGAACAGTTTCAGCCACTGGGCTGGCTCTTGCTCGGTTCCCCTTGCTCGGGCTCTGTCTCTCTCCCGCTCGCTCGGCTCTACCGGCGCTGGGTACACCCCGTTGACGGAGAACAGTTTCAGCCGCTGGACTGGCTCTCGCTCAGTTCCCCCTTGGTCGGCTCTGCCTCTCCCGCTCACTCGGCTCCCAATCGCGCCTCCCAGCCCTCTCGCAGTCCGGTGCTTCCCTCCCCGGCTGCGGCTGAGTTTATCTCTTCCCGCGCCTACGCTCCCGGTCGCAGCGCTTCGTGGCTTCGGTCGCTGCCCGGCCTTTTTCGCCGGTCGCGGTCTAGCTGTCTCACGACGCCATTGTGTCCCCCAGCCTGTCTGTACCGCGGCTTCCTTGCTCCACGCTGCCCCAGTCTCAGCGCCTCTGGACCCGACTTCTGTCCGGCTCCTTTCCCCCTCGACCGTGGTCGAGTGCACCGCCCTTATCCGCCGGTTATTCTTTTTACTTTTCCCTTACTCACAGTCACCATGGCCGGCTTGCTTCTCGTGCTGATCGGCTCACTCCTCACCGTGGCAGAAGGGACAGTCAGTGCCTGTTGCTGATGGAAGTCTTTGTCTCTGAATTCTTCCTCCTTTCCAGCTCTGCAGACTCGAGTTTTCTCCCAGCAGAATGACGAGGGCGGTTGCCTCTTCTCGACGCTCGTTAACTGCTTCGGAAGTATTGTTGCCACAGAGTACGATCGGACTCGTCGCCACTGTAAAGTCTGTGGGTTGTTTAGTTAATTAATACACAGACTACCAGAGTAACTTAAAACTGGACTTTACTATTCGAAGGTCAGGGCGAATCTGCCAAATAAATCCTGACACAGCACTTATATACCGGTGTGGTCACCGTCGATATTACAGTATACAGAAGCCAACAAAGTAGTGCCACACCTAAAATAGTTCTCTTAAAGGTAGACGGATACATACACTACAACTCTGGCATGGATAGAGGATTGGCTATCTAACAGAAGGCAGAGAGTTGGGATAAATGGTTCATTCTCAGACTGGCAATCAGTAACTAGTGGTGTTCCGCAGGGGTCAGTGCTGGGTCCCCAACTCTTTACAATCTATATTAACGATTTGGAGGAGGGGACCGAGTGTAACATATCAAAGTTTGCAGATGATACTAAGATGGGAGGGAAAGTAGTGAGTGAGGAGGACATAAAAAACCTGCAAGGGGACATCGACAGGCTAAGTAAGTGGGCAGAGATTTGGCAGATGGAATACAATACTGGAAAGTGTGAGGTTATGCACTTTGGCAGGAAAAATCGTAGAGCAAGTTATTATCTTAATGGCAAGAAACTGGAAAGTACTGAAGTACAAAGGGATCTGGGGGTCCTGGTGCACGAAACTCAAAAGGTTAGTATGCAGGTGCAGCAAGTGATTAAGAAGGCCAATGGAATGTTGGCTTTCATTGCTAGGGGGATAGAATATAAAAATAGGGAGGTATTGCTTCAGTTGTACAAGGTATTGGTGAGACCGCACCTGGAATACTGCGTACAGTTTTGGTGTCCATACTTAAGAAAGGACATACTTGCTCTCGAGTCAGTACAAAGAAGGTTCACTCGGTTAATCCCGGGGATGAGGGAATGGACATATGAGGAGAGGTTGAGTAGATTGGGACTCTACTCATTGGAGTTCAGAAGAATGAGAGGCGATCTTATTGAAACATATAAGATTGTGAAGGGGTTGGATCATGTGGATGCGGGGAAGATGTTCCCGATGATGGGTGAAACTAGAACTAGGGGGCATAGTCTTAGAATAAGGGGCTGCTCTTTCAAAACTGAGATGAGGAGGAACTACGTCACTCAGAGGGTGGTAGGTCCATGGAATATGCTGCCCCAAAAAGCTGTAGAAGCTACATCATTACATAAATTTAAAACAGAAATAGACAGTTTCCTAGAAGTAAAGGGAATTAAGGGTTACGGGGAGCGGGCAGGAATTTGGACATGAGTCTAGGTTCGGATCGGTCATGGCCCTGTGGGTAGCGGAGCGGGCCCAGGGGCCGTGTAGCCTGATCCTGCTCCTATTTAGTGTGTCTAATTCTGTTAGATTCAGGAGATGGTTCTGTGATAGTGGATTGGCGGTTAGGATCAGATCAGCCATGATCTTATTGAATGGCGGAGCAGGCTCGAGGGGCCGATTGGCCTACTCCTGCTCCTATTTCTTATGTTCTTATGAGAGAAGGCAGGGACAGGGTACTTAATTTGGATGATCAGCCATGATCTCATTGAATGGCAGAGCAGGCTCGGGGGGCCGAATGGCCTACTCCTGCTCCTATCTTCTATGTTTCTATGTAAGATGGGACTGGGCTCCGATGGTCCATAGTCAAATGGTCTGTCCGTGCCTACTGTCATGAAGATTGGCCTGTATGTACTGGTAGCTTGTACACTGACAAGAGTCAGCATCTTCAAGTGGGGAGCAGAGAAAATATCCAGCAGTCCAAATTGCACAAAAAGAAAGTTAATTTCAGGAACTTTATTCCTCATTCTGCTGCTTTGATTAGGAATGATGAATTATTCATGAATAAAACAGATGCTGTTTCCACAGAACACAATCCCCCTTATTAACACTTAGCTGAAATCCAACTCTCTGATCACCTCCAGGAACAAAACAGGAAGTTGCAAATATCACCATTAAGCAAACGTGACCAGTGAATAATTGGATGGGATTTAGCTTGCACCACTCTCTCTACCCTATACAAAGGTCCCGACTTCAATTTCTGATCGGGCTGAGTTGATGGTAGAAGCATTACAGATTGCCTCAGCATCCTGGGTTAGAGAGGGGTGTAATAATAATAAATAACTTCCGGTTGAAGTTATGTGCACATCATTTCCTGTGAACTGTGAACTCTGTGCATACCTCACTTCCTGTGCATACGTCACTTCCTGTGTTTGGACTAGTATAAATACTGAACTGCTCAGTATGTAAAAGGGCTTCTCCTAGAGGTATGGTGAAGATCGCTCTTGTATATAGTATAATAAGTTGCTTAAAGCTTACTTTAAAGTTCCTTGATGTGTGAGACTTTTTATTACATCAGGGGGTAAACCAATTAGAATTCCTGCCCCCTGATCATTATCCAGTGACCCTTGCTGGAATATGCACAGGTTGAGGTCAGGTGAGGGCAGGATCAGGCTTGACTGTGATGCTCAAAGTGCCTGGCATCACTTGCTGTCAAAGTTCACACATGCAGGATACTTATCAAGCGAGGTATAACAAGCCAGGAGTCAGCACATGACACCTGACAAATTGAAGGCAGCTGAACTTTTAGGTAAACAGCCCTGTTACAATTCATCTTTCTCTTCCAACACTTCTAACTTGCATTCACAACAGAACGACTGAGTCTCCAATGAGCTTGAGCATTTCCATCATAATCTCCAGTTTACTTCAAAAGGTGGTAAATATCACACTGTCAGACCATTAAATTTGGGCCAAAACTAATCACTGTTATTTACAAATGAGGTAAATACACTGAAGCAAAAGAATACATCAAGAGTAACAGCACAATACCGGACTTGCACAATGCATAAACTGTTCCAAAATAATAATAAAAAGTACCAAATCTTAGGAGTTCACATCAGCTTTGGACTGAGTTTCTCTGAGGAAACATTTGTTGGCAGTAACTCCAGAGCCCCTCTTAGCAGCCTGATCTGCAATAAGCAACATAAAGCAGGGAGCTGGGGACCACAAGGTCACCCGTCAGTGATCTGTCTATCTTTACTGTTAATCTAAGCTCATTTGAATATCTAATGAATTCCTCTCAATGAAAGGAAAGAACTTGTATTTATATGGACGTGTCTATTCGCAACACCAAAGTTCTGATTGGTCCCCTTGGATGACACGACCTGATTGGTCCCCTTGGAAGACAAGACACACACAGCAGTTTCTCTGGAATGTGTAATTAGGTCCTCCATGCCTACGTAATTAGTTACTTTGCAAAGTGTAATTTGAGCCATTCTGACTGCCTATTTCAGACAGACCAGAGCTCACTTGGAACAGACAGGGCTCACACTCACGGGTTAATAGCTTCTCCCACCCCCAAACAAATTCCTGCCCCCACCGCCCAAGTTCCTGACCTCCCCCCAAGTTTCTGATATTCTCCCCCACCCAAGTGCCTGACCGACCCCCCCACCCCCCAAGTTCCTGACCTCCTCCCGCCCAATTTTCTGACCTCTCTCCACCGCCCCAAGTTTCTGACCTCCCCCCCAGGTTCCTGACCTTCTCCCCCATGCCCATGTTCCTGCCCCCTTCCCCGGATTCCTGACCTCCCCCTGCCCAAGTATCTTCCCTGAATTCCTGACCTTCCCCCGCCCATCGATGGGGCATTGTACGTGGGTCACGGATTTTTAACAGGTTTATTGGGTATGAAGTGATTAGTGACAGCTTTCCGAGAAGTCAACCAGGCCGAGGGGGAGGAGAGGTAGAGCGTGGTGTGGGTGTAACGGGGGTGGGGTTGGGAAAACGTGATCCATCTTCCCATCTGAATCACATTCTTGCTCTCATCCCCACCCCCTTTAGACCTGGATCATGTTCTTCCCCCATCCCCACTGTGCCCTCCGTGCTCTTTACCCTCCCCCCCTCCCAAGAGTTCCTGACCTCCTCCTCCTGCCTCCATCTCTCCCCTCCGCTCTCTCTCCCTCCCCACTCATATCCTCTCTCCCTCACCACCATCAGAAAGATGTAAAAACAATGGAGTCGTGATAATGGGCTCCTCCAGGCCCCACTAAAGTATTAAACTGACCATTTGCTGAGGCTCTTCAGGTCTTACCACCCGTGGAATTGATCAGAGTGTGGACAGCGCAGGCTCCAACCAGTTCCAACCTAATATGGCAATCGGGGGTCCAAGGACCTGCGTTTGCATATTAAATGGGACCTACCGCTTGAAACAGGTGGCCGTCCAGGGGTAGGCACCTTTCAAAATGGTGTTCACCGCAGCGCCAGGGTTAACCGGGCCGCAAGGCTACCAACTCCATTTTGAGGCCAATACCACCCCATTAACAGGTTAAAATAACTCCCATTATCTGATCATATATATCATTGCTGTTTGTGGGGCCTTGCTGTGCTCGAACTGGCTGCCGTATTTCCCTACAACAATGACCACACTTCAAAAGAACTTCATTGGCTGTGAAGCACTTTGGGACATTCCGAGGTTGTGAAGGATCGTGTTTCTCTGCAGTACAAGCTGAAGAGCTGGGAGATGCAAGACTGAGGCACTACAGCACCACCACTGGCAGGAATGTGTCATTGCAACATGACAAGTTTACAATAGGCTCTTTCCATTATCAATGTGGACATACGAATTAAAAAAATTGACAGAAAAATGCTACAAAATCATGACAATGGGAAGTAAGATTTTCAGACAGGCCATGTGCAGAAACATAGTATTTTTATATAGATGTATGTGTGATATATAGGGCTGTACATGTGTTTTCTGTGCATATTTAAAAACTTCTCTCCACCCCCACCCCCCCTCCTCCTCACATACCTTTGCGTGTTTACGTGACTCGAAAGCACCAGAAAAAGAACTTTTGTCATTTAAACTATTGATAGAAGTGCACATCTTGACAACGATCATTTCTGATTCTCTTTGCACGAGTTGTTCAAAAGCATTATATTCCATAGTTTAATGCATTGCGAGAACCAGTGGTTTTAAGATTATATATTTTTTTCCTTTGGAAAGGTTGGTGTGACAGGGATGGGTTTTGTGCGCTTTATACAGTGCCTTTAACGTAGTAAAATGTCCTACGGCGTTTCACAGGAGCGTTATCAAACAAAGTTTGACACCGACAATATAAGGAAGTATTAGGACAGGTAATCAAAAGCTTGGTCAAAGAGGTAGGTTTTAAGGAGCATCTTAAAGGAGGAAAGTTAGAGAGGTGGAGAGATTTAGGGAGGGAATGCTACAGCTTAGGGCCGAGGCAGCTGCAGGCACGGCTGCCAATGGTGGGGCGATGAAAATTGGGGATGCGCAAGAGGACAGAATTGGAGGAGCGCAGAGATCTCGGAAGGTTGTAGGGCTGGAGGAGGTTACAGAGATAGGGCGGGCAAGGCCATGGAGACATTTGAAAACAAGGATGAGAACTATAAAATAGTGCCATTCCTGGACCAGGAGCCAATGCAGGTCAGCAAACACAAGGGTGATGGGTGAATGAGACTTAAGATGATCTAGGACTAGTGCGGACTAAACGGGGATCATCGAATAGCAATCGGGAAGGAACGGAAGCCCTACGGCTGGTGAGGTGAGAGCTCGTTGGGTGATTGGGCAGAAACATGGCAAATGCACTATAATGTGGATAAATGTGAGGTTATCCACTTTGGTGACAAAAACAGGAAGGCAGATTATTATTTGAATGGCAATAGATTGGGAGAAGGGGAAGTGCAAAGAGACCTGGGTCTTCTTGTGCACCAGTCGCTGAAGGTAAGCACGCAGGTGCAGCAGGCGGTTAAGAAGGCAAATGGTATGTTGGCCTTCGTAGCAAGAGGGTTCGAGTACAGGAACAAGGATAGAAACATAGAAGATAGGAGCAGGAGTAGGCCATTCGGCCCTTCGAGCCTGCTCCGCCATTCAATGTGATCATGGCTGATCATCCAAATTCAGTACCCTGTCCCTGCCTTTTCCCCATATCCCTTGATCCCTTTAGCCTCAAGAAATATATCCAACTCTTTCTTGAATATATTTAATGAACTGGCCTCCACCGCCCTCTGTGGCAGAGAATTCCACAGGTTCACCACTCTCTGGGTGAAGAAATTCCTCCTCATTTCAGTCCTAAATGGCTTACCCCTTATCCTTAGGTTATGACCCCTGGTTCTGGACTCCCCGGCCATCAGAAACATCCTTCCTGCATCTAGTCTGTCCAGACCTGACAGAATTTTATAGGTTTCGATGAGATCCCCTCTCAGTCTTCTAAACTCCAGTGAGTATAAGCCCAATCGACACAATCTCTCCTCATATGTCATTCCTGCCATCCCAGGTATCAGCCTGGTGAATCTTTGCTGCACTCCCTCCATGGCAAGAACGTCCTTCTTCAGGTAAGGTGAACAAAACTGCACACAATACTCAAGGGGCGGTCTCACCAAGGCCCTGTACAACTGTAGCAAGACATCCTTGTTCCTGTACTCGAACCCTCTTGCTACGAAGGCCAACATACCATTTGTCTTCTTAACTGCCTGCTGCACCTGCATGCTTACCTTCAGCGACTGGTGCACAAGGACACCCAGGTCTCTTTGCACTTCCCCTTCTCCCAATCTATTGCCATTCAAATAATAATCTGCCTTCCTGTTTTTGCCACCAAAGTGGATAACCTCACATTTATCCACATTATAGTGCATTTGCCATGTTTCTGCCCAATCACCCAACCTGTCCAAATCATACTGGAGTTTCCCGACATCCTCCTCACAGCTTACCCTCCCACCCAGCTTTGTGTCATCTGCAAATTTGGAGATATTACATCCAATTCCCTTGTCCAGATCATTAATATATATTGTGAACAGCTGGGGTCCTAGGACCGATCCTTGCGGTACCCCACTAGTCACTGCCTACCACTCGCAAAATGACCCGTTTATTCCAACTCTTTGCTTTCTGTCCGCCAACCAGTTCTCTATCCAAGTCAATACCTTGCCCCCAATCCCATGTGCCTTAATTTTGCACGCTAATCTCTTATGTGGGACCTTATCAAAAGCCTTCTGAAAATCCAAATACACCACATCCACTGGTTCTCCCTTATCTATTTTACCAGTTACATCCTCAAAAAATTCCAGTAGATTAGTCAAGCATGATTTACCTTTTGTAAATCCATGTTGACTTTGTCCGATCCTGTCACTGCTTTCCAAGTGCTCTGCTATTTCATCTTTTATAATAGACTCTAGCATTTTCCCCACTACCGATGTCAGGCTTACCAGTGTATAATTCCCCGCTTTTTCTCTACCACCTTTTTTGAATAGTGGGGTAACATTAGCTACCCTCCAATCCATGGGTACCGTTCCAGAGTCTATCGAGTTCTGGAAGATGACCAGTAATGCATCTACTATCTCTAGGGCCACTTCCTTAAGTACCCTGGGATGTAGACCATCAGGCCCTGGGGATTTATCGGCCTTCAGTCCCATCAATTTTCCTAACACCATTTCCCTACAAATACTGATTTCTTTCAGTTCCTCTCTTTCATCAGACCCTATGTTCCCCGGCATCTCTGGGAGGTTATTTGTGTCCTCCTTTGTGAAGACAGAACCAAAGTATGTATTTAGTTGGTCTGCCATTTCCTTGTTTCCCATTATAAATTCCCCTGATTCTGACTGTAAGGGACCTATGCTTGACTTCACCAATCTTTTTCTCTTCACATATCTATAAAAGCTTTTACAGTCAGTTTTTATGTTCCCTGATAGCTTACTCTCATATCCTATTTTCCCTTTCTTAATTAATCCCTTTGTCCTCCTTTGTTGACTCCTAAACTGCTCCCAATCCTCAGAATTATTGCTTTTTCTAGCCAATTTATATGTCCTCTCCTTGGATCTTATGCTATCCCTAATTTCCCTTGTTAGCCACGGTTGAGTCACCATTTTTGTTTTATTTTTATGCCAAACTGGGATGAACAAATTCTGTAGCTCATCCATTCGGTCTTTGAATGTTTGCCATTGCCAATCCACCGTCAACCCTTTGAGTGCCATTCCCCAATCAATCCTACCCAACTCGCTCCTCAGACCATCGTAGTTTCCTTTATTTAAATTGAGGACCCTTGTCTCTGAGTCAACTACTTCATTCTCCATCTTAATGAAGAATTCGATCATATTATGATCGCTCCGACCCAAGGGGCCTCATACAACAAGATTGCTAATTAATCCTTTCTCATTACATAATACCCAGTCTAAGATGGCCTGATCTCTGGTTGGTTCCTCGACATATTGGTCCAGGAAACCATCCCGTAAACACTCCAGGAATTCCTCCTCCACAGTATTGTTACTAATTTGGTTGGCGCAATCTATATGTAGATTAAAGTCACCCATGATGACTGCTGTGCCCTTATTGCACGCTTCTTTAATTTCCCTTTTAATGCCATCCCCAACCTCCGCCTGTTTGGAGGTCTATATACCACTCCCACTAATGTTTTTTTCCCCTTAGTATTTCTCAATTCTACCCATACAGATTCCACATCATCAGAGCTGATATCCTTCATTACAATTGTATTAATCCCTTCTTTAACCAGTAATGCTACCCCACCTCCCTTTCCTTTTTGCCTATCTTTCCTGAATATCGAATACCCCTGGATGTTGAGTTCCCAGTCTTGGCCATCCTTGAGCCACGTTTCCGTAATCCCAACCAAATCATATTTGTTTACCTCTATTTGCGCAGCCAATTCATCCACCTTATCACAAATGCTCCTCGCATTAAGACACAAAGCCTTCAGGCTTGTTTTTTTAATGCTCTTAGACCTATTAGAATTATTATTTACTGTGGCCACGTTTGATTTAAACCGTTGATTTCTGATTGCCACTTTTGTTTTTCTCCTTCCTATCTTTTGCTTTTATCCCTGTTTTCCTTTCCTCTGTCTCCCTGCTCAGGTTCCCAACCCCCTGCCATTTTAGTTTAAACCCCCCCGAACAGTGCTAGCAAACCTCCCCGCAAGGATATTTGTCCTGCTCTGGTTCAGGTGCAACCCGTCCGACCTGTGCAAGTCCCACCTTCCCCAGAAGCAGGCCCAGTAATCCAGGAAACTAAAGCCCTCCCTCCTGCACCAACTCTTTAGCCACGCATTCATCTGCTCTATCCTCCTATTCCTATACTCACTAGCACATGGCACTGGGAGTAATCCAGAGATTACAACCTTTGAGGTCCTGCTCTTTAATCTGCTACCTAGCTCCCTAAATTCTTGCTGCAGGACCTCATCCCTCTTCCTACCTATGTCGTTGGTCCCAATGTGAACCATGACCTCTGCCTGTTCACCCTCCCCCTTCAGAATGCCCTGCAGCCGTTCAGTGATATCCTTGACCCTGGCACCAGGGAGGCAACAAACCATCCTGGAGTCACGTCTACGGCCACAGAAACGCCTATCTGTTCCCCTTACGATAGAATCCCCTACCACTATTGCTCTCCCACTCTTTTTCCTCCCTTCCTGAGCAGCCGATGTCTTGCTGCAGTTGTACAGGGCCTTGGTGAGACCGCACCTTGAGTATTGTGTGCAGTTTTGGTCGCCTTATCTGAGGAAGGACGTTCTTGCCATGGAAGGAGTGCAGCGAAGATTCACCAGGCTGATACCTGGGATGGCAGGAATGACGTATGAGAGATTGGGTTGATTGGGCTTATACTCACTGGAGTTTAGAAGATTGAGAGGGGATCTCATCGAAACCTATAAAATTCTGTCAGGTCTGGACAGACTAGATGCAGGAAGGATATTTCCGATGGTCGGGGAGTCCAGAACCAGGGGTCATAGTCTAAGGATAAGGGGTAAGCCATTTAGGACTGAAATGAGGAGGAATTTCTTCACCCAGAGAGTGGTGAACCTGTGGAATTCTCTGCCACAGAGGGTGGTGGAGGCCAGTTCATTAAATATATTCAAGGAGTTGGATATATTTCTTAAGGCTAAAGGGATCAAGGGATATGGGGAGAAGGCAGGGACAGGGTACTGAATTTGAATGATCAGCCATGATCACATTGAATGGCGGAGCAGGCTCGAGGGGCCGAATGGCCTACTCCTGCTCCTATCTTCTATGTTTCTATGTCCTCCCGATGGCTGGCTACACAATGGCAGCTGTGTCATTTTGCCAGCAGCAACATTTTGCCCAGAGATGGGGAAAGATGTTGTTCCCTCCCTGCTGGAGGTTGTGCAGTGCCTCCTTTTATTTACCCCAAGGGTTGGCTGCTTCCTATGCCAGCATTGCGATGTGGTGTAAACTCAGTCACCATATATACATATGTGATGTTTCGACACGTCTGTATATGTATATATAAGTAAATGTGCACACACAAGTCTACAATGTATCTGTAAATGTACGTGGGTATATATATAAGGTGTGTCTGGTAGATGTAAAATCTGGTTTTCATCCAGCCCTTGTCCTGTGAACTGAATTATCTCGACTGCCTCACAATGTCAGAAGGCTGCAGTGTGTTGCGTGTTTAATATCCTCTGAAACACAACCTATCCTTGGCTAGTGTCTGCCCCTGGCAGCCCATAGGTTAAAATGCATGTCGCGGTGGGTCTGTGCTGCTTTGTGAGCATCCTTTCATGCCCTCCGTTCTCAGCTGCCTTGTAAGAGCACTGAGCTGCAGGGATGCTCCATTGAAGTCTAACACCGTTCCCCATTCAGCTCTGAACTGTGGTACTTCCCGCATTCTGCTTCTGCTAAGTGCTTCTCCACTATTTCTCTCGCCCGACGCAGAACCATTGTCTGTGCAATTGCTGAATGCTGATTAATGAGGGGCAAGGGGTTCTGCAGGTTTAAAAAATATTTCTCTGTGTTTTCGAGCAGTGGTTAATGCTCTACCCTCATCAGCTTGTTTCATGTAACTGGATGTGTTTTTTTTTATCTTTGCAGCTTTCTCTCTCCCTCTGCTTTTACCCCTTCCCTCCACTGACTGAGGATGGCTGCAGCAGAGCCTCTGAGTGCCCTCTCTCGCTGGTATCTCTATGCCATCCATGGCTATTTCTGCGAGGTGATGTTCACAGCAGCGTGGGATTTCGTGGTCCATTTCAACTGGAAGTTCCCCGGGGTCACCAGCGTCTGGGCCCTTTTCATCTACGGCACGTCCATGCTGATAGTGGAGAAGATGTACCTCTACCTCAAGGACAAATGCTGCACCCCCGCCCGCTGCCTCATCTACACCGTCTGGACGTACATCTGGGAGTTCGCCACCGGCTACCTCTTACGCCAGTTCAACGCCTGCCCCTGGGACTACTCGCAGTTCGAGTTTGACTTCATGGGCTTGATCACGCTCGAGTACGCCATCCCCTGGCTCTGCGCCTCCTTCATCATGGAGAAGCTGGTCATCCGGAACACGCTGCGCCTGCGCTTCGACCAGCGCCAGCACGGCGCCGAGCTGGAGTCGCGGCGGCCCGCCGGCGCCACGGCAAACGGGCACGTTAAATCCGACTGAAGCCTTGGTTGTGTGTGTGTGTGTGTGGGGTGGGGGTGCGGGGAGGGGGAAATGCTACAAACTTTTGTTCACTTTAACCGACGATACAAACGCCAGTGAATGGAGAGCCCCCGCAGGGCCTCACACATCGCCTGCCCGCCCAGCGACCGGAGGCTACCGCTCAAACAGACCGCCCTCACAGTGACGTCCGACTGCCCAAGCCGCGTTGCGATTGGCCGAGACACCTGTCACTCAGGGCTTTTGAAGGCGCTGATGTCAGCGGCGCGAGCCGGACCGTTATTTCTCGCTGTGTCACCTGTGCTCAGAGGAGGCAGTGCCCAGGAACTGCTGGCGGCCAATGGCACAGCTCGGCTCAGGGGCGGCCGTGCCCAGGGACTGCCGGCGGCCAATGGCACAGCTCGGCTCAGGGGCGGCCGAGCTCAGGGACTGCCGGCGGCCAATGGCACAGCTCGGCTCAGGGGCGGCCGTGCCCAGGGACTGCCGGCGGCCAATGGCACAGCTCGGCTCAGAGGCGGCCGCGCCCAGGGACTGCCGACGGCCAATGGCACAGCTCGGCTCAGGGGCGGCCGCGCCCAGGGACAGCCGGCGGCCAGTGGCACAGCTCGGCTCAGAGGCGGCCGTGCCCAGGGACTGCCGGCGGCCAGTGGCACAGCTCGGCTCAGAGGCGGCCGGGCCCAGGGACTGCCGGCGGCCAGTGGCACAGCTCGGCTCAGAGGCGGCCGTGCCCAGGGACCGCCGGCAGCCAATGGCACAGCTCGGCTCAGAGGCGGCAGTGCCCAGGGACTGCCAGCAGCCAGTGGCACAGCAGGACACAACACGCACTGGGCAGCGAGTCTCTCCAGGTGTCTTCAGCTGTTTCTTTTATATTCTGAACCTTTTTATTCATTGAGTGACGCCCACCCCATGTGCGTTCACACTGCGATTCCATCAGAACATAGAAATAGGAACAGGCTGACACTCCAGTGCAGTACTGAGCAAGTGCTGCACTGTCGGAGATGCCGCCTTTCAGATGAGATGTTAAACTGAGGTCCTGTCTGCCCTCTCAATGGACCTAAAGGAACCCATAGCACTATTGCAAAGAAGAACATAAGAATTAGGAGCAGGAGTAGGCCATATGGCCCTTCAGTTAGATCATAGCTGATCTTTGACCTCAACTCCACTTTCCTGCACTATCCCCATATTCCTTGATTTCCCTAGAGTCCAAAAACTTACCTATCTCAGCCTTGAATATACTCAACAACTCAGCATCCACAGCCCTTTGGGGTAGGGAATTCCAAAGATTCACAACCCTCTGAGTGAAGAAATCCCTCCTCATCTCAGTCTTAAATGGCTGGCCCCTTATCCTGTGACTATTCCCCCTAGTTCTAGACTCTCTAGCCAAGGGAAACAGCCTCTCAGCATCTACCCTGTCAATCCCCTTCCGAATCTTGTATGTTTCAATGAGATCACCTCTCATTCTTCTAAACTCCAGAGAGTATAGGCCCATTCTACACAAGCTCTCATCATAGGACAGCCCTCTCATCCCAGGAATCAATCTAGTGGATCTTCGCTGCACCGCCTCCAAGGCAAGTATATCCTTCCTTAGATAAGGAGACCAAAACTGTGCCCAGTACTCCAGGTGTGGTCTCACCAAAGCCCTGTACAATTGTAGTAAGACTTCCTTACTCTTGTACTCCAGCCCCCTTGCAATAAAGGCTAACATGCCATTTACCTTCCTAATTGCTTGCTGTACCTGAATGCTAACTTTGTGTTTCCTGTATGAGAACACCAACGCCAACACTTAATAGTTTCTCACCATTTAAAAAAGATTCTGTTTTTCTATTCCTGCACAGTGCAATCAGTGCTGCTTCTATAAGCGCACAGTGCAATCAATCCTGCTCATATAAATACACAGTGTGGTCAATGCTGCCTCCATAAGCACAGTGGGATTGATGAGGTTTCTGAAATCTGGGATGGAGGTGGGAAGATAGAGAGAGATTAAACGGGCGCTGTGTTAATCCACTCCATCGCCCAGACCCCATCAGTTTAAACACAGTAACTTCCACTTCACAACTGCCGAGGGGTGTGGTAATGTGACCTTTTAAATGGATACTGTTTGGTAGTATAAAAATAGGTGCCAAGTCAAGTAATCAGCAGGCAGAGCAAATCATTTAATGAACGTCAGGCCTTACTTCTAACAATGCAGCAGAAATGTAACAAAACACGGGTAGTGACCTCCAGTGGAATGTACTGAGTGGCATCACAGTGTCCATTTAAGTTGGAAAAACTCCCAGCATGGGTTAGGTACAGAGTAAAGCTCCTTGTACACTGGCCCATCAAACACTCCCAGGACAGGAACAGCATGGGTTAGATACAGAATAAATTTCGCTCTACATTGGCCCATCAAACACTCCCAGGACAGGTACAGCACGAATTAGATACAGAGTAAAGCTCCCTTTACACTGTCTCATCAAACACTCCCAGAACAGGAACAGCACAGGTTAGATACAGAGTAAAGCTCCCTTTACACTGTCCCATCAAACACTCCCAGAACAGAAACAGCACAGGTTAGATACAGAGTAAAGCTCCCTTTACACTGTCCCATCAGACACACCCAGGGCAGGTACAGCACGGATTAGATACAGAATAAATTTCTCTCTACACTGGCCCATCAAACACACCCAGGGTAGGTACAGCACGGGTTAGATGCAGAGTAAAGCTCCCTGTACACTGGCCCATCAAACACTCCCAGGACAGGAACAGCACGGGTTAGATACAGAGTAAAGCTCCCTTTACACTGTCCCATCAAACACTCCCAGAACAGGAACAGCACAGGTTAGATACAGAGTAAAGCTCCCTCTACACTGTCCCATCAAACACTCCCAGAACAGGAACAGCACAGGTTAGATACAGAGTAAAGCTCCCTTTACACTGTCCCATCAAACACTCCCAGAACAGGAACAGCATGGGTTACATACAGAGTAAAGCTCCCTGTACACTGTCCCATCAAACACTCCTGTAGTGTCCGCGTATCAATAACACACGGACTGCAGGAGAACGGTAATAACAGGTGTTTACTGAACAGAGGGTATGCTGGAACTGAAAGTACAGAAGCCTGCTACGGCTTTATATATAGGTGTGGTCACTGCCGGTACTACAGTATAAAAGCAGTTCTCTCTTAAAGGTACATACACAACAATTCCTCCCCTTTTAGATAAACAGTACATAACAATCATTTAACAATTAAATAATAACTAATTACAATTACAATTTTCTCTGTACTATATACATCAGCTGAAAGTAATCATTTATAAATTCAGTCTTTGAGGAGGCTTCCTGATCCTGTCTGGATAGCGCCTTTCTCGAGTATCCTGTTCTTGCGGCGGAGTCGATTCTGGCTCATTGTCATTGGTTGGTTCGTCAGCTTCCAATACCACTGATTCTGAGGTAGACGCAATCTGTACTTCGGGTTCATCACCAGGTGCGCATGCTCGTGGTATGGGTTTGACTTGTTCCTGTGACTCTAGAATCTGGTCAGCATGGCGTCTCACGATGCTCTCTCCAACGTCCACTGTGTACATTAGTGGTCCCTGCTGTGTGCATATCGTTCCTGGCTGCCATTTTTCTGTTCGGTAGTCGTGGGCCAAGACTGGTTGCCCTCTCTTGAAGCTCCTGGTTGGCCTCTCATTGATGTGCTAGAATTGCTTATCCTCAACATCTCGTCTTATGTTTGGTTTGAACAAATCCAGGCGACATTTTAACCTTCGGTTAAAGCACATCATGGCTGGAGCTTGGTTGGTGACTGCATGTGTCGCATTCCGGTAAGCAAACAAGAAATTATCCACCTTGTGTTGCAGTGGTATGTTGTCGTTATACATCGCCTTTATTGCTTTTTTAAAGGTCTGAACAAACCTCTCAGCCAATCCATTTGTGGCTGGATGATATGGGGCAGATGTGTAATGCTTTACCCCATTATTCCTCAAAAAACTCCGGAAATCCTCGGACACAAACTGTGGTCCATTGTCGGAGCAAATCTGTTCTGGCAAGCCATTCCTGGCGAAGATGGTCCGTAGGACTGCAATAGTTTTCTCCGTGGTGGTGGAGGACATTTTGATGACCTCTGGCCATTTCAAATGTGCATCCACGGCGATTAAAAACATTGAGTCCATAAATGGACCAGCAAAATCAATGTGTACCCGTTGCCATGGAGATGAGGGCCACTCCCATGGGTGTAGCGGGGCCTGTGGTGGAGCGTTTTGGACTTTCTGGCATCCTGTGCATCTCTTGGTCATTTCCTCAATTTCTTTATCGATTCCCGGCCACCACACAAATGCCCTGGCTAGGCTCTTCATTTTTACCCCTCCCAGATGACCCTCATGAAGCTCATTGAGCACTCTACCTCTCAACTTGGGTGGAATTACCACTCGGGATCCACACATCAAGGTCCCCCGGCACACTGACAGCTGTTCTCTCCTTGGCGAGAATGCTGGCAACAGTGAGTCGCCATGTGCTGGCCATCCCTTCACCGTCAAATCATAGACCCGAGAGAGTGTCAGGTCATTTCGGGTTTCCTTCTCTATACTTGAGTTTGTAACAGGTAGACATTCGACTATGGTCGAATGGAATATCTCAACAGGGTCCACTGCAGGTGCTTCCTCCACCGTAGGCAGCGGCAGGCGCGACAGCCCATCAGCGTTTCCATGCTGTTTTGCGCCCTTATACTCTATGTCGTATTGATGTGCCCCTAGAAAAAGGGACCATCTTTGCAGCCGTTGCACCGTCATCACCGGAACGCCCTTCTTTGGGTTAAAAATGGAGACAAGAGGCTGGTGATCAGTCAGTAAGGTGAATTTCTGCCCGTGCAGATAGTGATTGAACTTCTTCACCCCCCACACCAGGCTGAGGTCCTCCCTGTCAATCTGGGCGTAGTTACGCTCGGCTGAGGTTAATGAGCGCGACGCAAAGGCTATTGGCCTCTCTGAACCGTCAAGGAATTTGTGCGACAGCACCGCTCCAATGCCGTAGGGAGACGCATCACATGCCAACCGAATCGGTAGTGTTGGATTGTAGTGGGCCAATACTTCTTTTGAAGTGATTAGGCATTTACATTTCTGAAAGGCATGCTTACACTCATCACTCCATTTCCATGCTACTCCAGTTTGCAGCAGGGTATTCAGTGGGTGCAGAATTGTAGACAAATTTGGCAAGAACTTATGGTAGTAGTTCACCAACCCGAGGAACGACCTCAGTTGCGACACATTTTCCGGTGCTGGAGCCTTGACTACTGCCTCAATCTTGTATGGGGACTTATGTAACCCCTCTTCATCAATCACGTGGCCACAATACGAGATTTGTTTCCTGAAAAATTTGCATTTGGGGCGGTTGGCTCATAGCCCATATTCTTGTAATCTAGTGAGCACCTGCTCCAGGTTGGCAAGGTGTTCACTGTCATTTTCGCCCGTAACTAGGATGTCGTCCAAATAACACTGGGTCCCCGGGATCCCTTGCAGGACTTGTTCCATCACCCTCTGCCAAATAGCCGGAGCTGATGCTACCCCGAATACCAGTCGGTTGTACTGGTAAAGACCTTTGTGAGTGTTTATCGTGTGGTATTTTCTAGATGCTTCTTCTCCATTTGTAGATACACTTGGGCCAGATCAATCTTCGTAAAGCGTTTCCCTCCAGATAGTGAGGCGAAAATATCTTCTATCCGCGGAAGTGGATATTGTACTGTGTGCAGGACTGGGTTCACAGTTACCTTAAAGTCCCCACAGATGTGAACCTTCTTCGGCTCCCCAGGCGTGCTGCTCAATGATTTCTTCATTACAGGAACGATGGGTGTGGCCCACTCGCTCCAGTCCACCTTAGACAGCACACCCGAATGCTCCAGACTCTCCAGCTCTGCTTTGACGGTACCGGTCTGGCCTTAAAAATTTTGGGGTTTGCGTTATCTTCCATTTTTATCGTTGCCGTTACGCCTTTTAGAGTCCCAAGTCCTTGCTGGAACACCTCTTTCACGTCAGTTAGAATTTTTGACAGTCATCCAGGTGTGACGTCGTCATCCTTTTTGTCAGCCACAGTTAGCGCCTGAATGGAATGCCAATCCAATTGTATTTTTCGGATCCATTCACGTCCCAATAATGGTGGTCCTCCATCTTGTAGTATATATAGATACAGTTTCTGTGTTTCCTTGCCGTTGTATTTAACGGGCACCCTTATTTTTCCTCTGGGGTAGACTTTTTGCCCCATATATGTCTTCAAGACAATGGACGTGTCCTTCAAGGGTATGTGTGAGAATAGCCGCTCGTAGTCTCGTCGATTCATGACTGTTACGGCTGATCCTGTGTCCAATTCCATCTTTACTTGGGACCCTGCTATCATGAGGGTGACCCAAATGGTTCGGTGATCCTCCTTTGCGATCACGTTATGTAACTTTAGACAACTTAGTCTCCTGCTCCCGGAGTCATTATCACTCTTCTGATCTTCTGAACTACTGTCCATCATCTTTTGTACTTTCTTGTACTTTTCCTTAGTAGTTCTTTTAGTGTTGGTTTTCTATCCCGACCTACAGACTCGTGCTATGTGTCCCACTTTTCCACATTGCCTGCATACTTTGTCCTTAAACCAGCAATCCTTCTGGTCATGGGTTGTTCTGCCGCAGCGATAGCACTTTTCTGCTCCATATGCCATTTCATTGGTGCTATATTCTTGCGGTTTCTGTTGTATTTCCGCAGCTCCCTGTGCTGCTGCTTCGTAGGATACTGCCATGCTAAAAGCCTTTTCTAGCGTAAGGTCCTTTTCCGAAAGTAGTCGTTTCTGGGTTCCTTCACTCTGGAGCCCGCAGACAAACTTATCCCTTAAGGTATCTGCCAGTCCTGCTCCGAACTGGCAGTGTTTCGATAACTTGCGTAGTTTTGTAAGATAGTCAGCATTACTCTCATCTTTGTGCTGGTTTCTTTTATGGAACTTGAATCTTTCTGCTATCAGCAGCGGTGTAGGGTTTAGATGTTCCTGTAAGATATTGACAATCTCTTCAAAGCTTTTCTCCATTGGTTTAGCTGGGGTAATTAAATTCCGCAATAGGCCGTACGTTCTCGCGCCCATCAAATTCAATAATACCGACGCCTTCTTTTCATCGGCCACCTCATTTGCCTTGTAGTACACTTCAATTCTTTCCACATACGTGGTCCAGTCTTCTATTTCGTTGTCGAAAGCAGTGATGCTGCCACTCTTCGGCATCTTGGGTGGTTTAAATTGGCGCCTCCCGCACTTTTCCTTCTTCCCCATTGAATTAAAATGGCGCCTCCCGCGCTTTTCCTTCTTCCCCCTGCTGCCAATGCTGCTCCTAGCATTCTAAATAGTAATGGCGGCGCCCCGCGGCTTCTGCGCGTCTCTCTTTTGTTAATTAATTTTCTTAGTTTTATTCTTCTTCGACGCTGTCCACTGCGCGTCTCTTTTCCTTCCCTTTTTTTATTTTCTTTAACGCTGCCCGGCTCTTGAGCACCGACCGCGCCCTGTGCGCTCCACCCTCTCTCTCTCTTTTCCTTCCCGACGACGCTGCACGGCCCCCTTGCAGAGCCGCTCGATTGAGCTCTAGCCCGCCGCAGTCCGGAAAGGTCAGCGCACTACCTGCTACCAGCACGATTTGCTGGAACACCTTGACTGGAGAGCCAAGCCCAGCTCTCCACAGCTTCCCCTGCGATTCTCTGAACTCCGATGGATCACTGGGCGGTTGCCCACTGTCGACGCCCGTTGCTCTGGCTTTGACCTCCAAGAAGCTTCTTTTCAGGGATGGATCCCCGTGAGGTGATGCAGTACTGCAAGTGAGTTCGAACCTGCTTGTCGCCACTGTAGTGTCCGCGTATCAATAACACACGGACTGCAGGAGAACGGTAATAACAGGTGTTTACTGAACAGAGGGTATGCTGGAACTGAAAGTACAGAAGCCTGCTACGGCTTTATATACAGGTGTGGTCACTGCCGGTACTACAGTATAAAAGCAGTTCTCTCTTAAAGGTACATACGCAACAACTCCCAGGGCAGGTACTGCACGGGTTAGACACAGAGTAAAATCTCCATTTACATTGTCTCAAACACTCCCAAGGTAGCTGTAGTACAGGTTAGATATAGAGTAAAGTATCTCTGCACTGCCCCACAGATGTGTCTTGGCCACCACATCAGAGCACTCCCTACTGCACCATTTTTATTTCCCACACCTGCCAACTTGTATGAGTGACTGATGTGAAATTGTGTATAGTTTTGTATTGTGAGCTCACACTCCATAGAATATGGGTTACAATTCCCCCACCTTCATTTCACGTAGAATTCTTAAAGTCAGCAGTGAATCCTTACCCTCCGCCCCCACCAACCACCGCCCCCCCCCCCACCCAAATGCTGTTTAGGCTCACAGCTGAAGAATGGGCGAGGGACCAGGCACAGCCAGCACCAGTGGGATCAATGGCTTCAGGAGAAATGGGGAGGAATAATATAAAGATGACAGAGAGAGAGAGAGAGCAGTCTTTCATCCCCTCAGTCTGAACTGGATTGAACTCGGGTCCCCGAGGCAAAAGGATAATAGCTCAGAAAGGTCTGTCTGCAACCTTAATGGAATTCTTAATATATTTGCATGATGTTCTCTATTTTAGTGGAAAGTTTAACCCTTTAAACTTGCGTTTAGAATTGTGTTGAAATAGTGGACAAAGAAATGGCACACAAACTCATTGAGCATTCATCTGCTAATATCGAAGCCAGTGTGTTAATCCACTACATCACCCACACCCCATCAGTTTAAACACAGTAACCTCCACTTTGCCTGAGTTACTTCACAACAGCTGAGGGGTGTGGTAATGTGGCCTTTTAAATGGATACTGTTGTCTGGTAGTATAAAAAAAGGTGCCATGTCAGGCTATCAGTGCCGCAACATCTTCATCACTTTGCCAATCCCATCTGCACACCAAATGAAAAAACAAAAGCTTCACCAGAGTTTGCGTCGGGTCAGGTCGAGTCTCTGCTGCAGTGGAACTCCATCGAATCGAACCAAAATCCCAAACGCAGCAACACCTGCGTATCCACTTCGTGAAAACGTACCAGAGTGACGATCGTACAACTGGGAATAATGAACAGTTGCCTCTCGCTCATGTTACTTTCCTTTTTTTACTCTCTCCCACATGGCAGCTGTCTCTCATTCTGCCGTAACATTTCACACCTAATCTGAGCCGTCTTTTGTCTCCACTAGTCCTATCACCATCTCGTCTCGTTTTGAATACCTCTTAATGTCTCTTCACTTCTTTTGTTGTCTCCCACCCCTGCCTTTCGATCTATTTCATTTCCTTTCCAGTTTTGAAAAAGGGTTAGACCCGAAACGTCGACTCTAATTTCTCTCCACGGATGTTGCCTGGCCTGCTGAGTTTTTCCAGCATTTTCTGTTGTTATCTGGGATCTTCTAGTCTGTATGGCTCAGTCCGACATGGGGCTGTGCTTTTAACCACCAGAGTACAGCTTAAATTCCTTTGGAAAAAAGAATGTCGCATTTTTATCTGTGTGATCATCAACTCTCACAATCGGGAGACATTTTCAAAATCAAATGGACAGAAAGGACTTGTTCTCATCGTCAATGCCCTCTCCATTTCAGTCAAATTTTATTTAAACAACCTGTGTTGGCCTCAGTCAAAGGCAGTCAAAGGTTGTGGCCTCAATGCCCCCTGGGCTAGAGAGGGGAAACAAATCAGCCAGGGTCCCCACTCCTGAATTGCTACCTGTTAGATCCGTGGTTCAGTGGATAAATAATTACACGGATGCTGTACATAAACAAATAACAGGTCTTTACTGGAGGAGGGTAATCTCTAGACTGGGGTACAGAGGCATGCGCACAGCTTATATACCAGTGTGGTCACTGCCGGTACTACAGTATACAGGAGCTGTAAAAAGTAGTTCTGACTTAAAGCACATACACTACAATTCCTCCCTTTTTAGATCAATAATACTCCCTTAATATTCAAATAACAATTACATTTTTACATGTACATTCAATAACAAAAGTCCATTTATAGATTCAGTCTTTGGGGCGGCCTCCTGACCCTTTCGGGATAGCGCCTTTCCGGAGGTTCTTGTTCTTGGTGCAGAGGCGATTCTGACCCCCTTTCATCGGGTAGTTCATCGGGTTCCACTGCTACTGGGTCTGAAGTAGATACTACTGGTATGTCGGGTTCATCCCCAGGTACTCGAGACATGGGGTTGATGCATTCCTGTGATGCTAAGATCTGCTCGACGTGGCGTCTCACAATGTTCTCCCCGACATCCACTGTGTACATTAATGGCCCCTGCCTTGTACATATCATTCCGGGTTGCCACTTCTCTGTTCGATAGACCCGGGCCAAGACTGGTTGCCCTACATTGAAGCTCCTTGTCGGCTTCTCGTTGATGTGCTGGAATTGTTTGTCCTCAACATTTCTTCGCACATTTGGTCTGAGTAAGTCCAGATGAGATCTCAACCTTCGGTTAAAGAACATCATGGCCGGGGTCTGGTTGGTAACTGCATGTGTCGCGTTTCGGTAGGCTAATAAGAAATTGTCCATCTTATGCTGTAGTGGAATTTCCTCGTCGCACATGGCCTTTATCGCCTTCTTAAAGGTTTGTACGAACCTCTCGGCCAATCCATTGGTGGCTGGATGATACGGGGCGGATGTGTAATGCCTTACCCCATTCCTTTTCATGAATTTTTGGAACTCGTCGGACACAAACTGTGGTCCATTATCAGAGCAGATCTGCTCTGGCAACCCGTTTCTGGCAAATATGGTCCGTAGGACTGCAATCATTTTCTCTGTAGTGGTTGAAGACATCTTTATCACCTCAGGCCACTTTGAATGAGCATCCACTGCTATTAAGAACATTGAGTCCATGAATGGACCAGCGAAATCAATGTGCACCCGTTGCCATGGAGAGGAGGGCCACTCCCATGGGTGTAGAGGGGCATGTGGTGGTGCATTTTGGACCTTCTGGCATCCTAAGCAGCTCTTAGTTAGGTCTTCGATTTGTTGATCGATTCCCGGCCACCACACATAAGCCCTAGCTAGGCTTTTCATTTTCACTCCCCCCAGATGACCTTCATGTAGCTCATTTAGCACTCTCTCCCTTAACTTGGGTGGAATCACCACTCTGGATCCACACATCACTGTCCCCTGGCATACTGACAGCTGTTCTCTTCTGGATGAGAATGCTGGCAACAGTGAGTCACCATGTGTTGGCCATCCCCTCACCGTCAATTCATATACCGTGACAGCGTCGGATCATTGCGGGTCTCCTTCTCTATATCCGCGTTTGTTACTGGCAATCGTTCAATTATTGACGAATAAAATATCTCAATAGGGTCCTGTAGTGTATGTACTTTGCAGAAGGAACTATATTCTGCAGCCCCTGTATACTGCAGTACCAGTAGTGACCACCCCTGTATATAAGCCTGTGTAGTAACTTTGCATAGTTAGTTCCAGTTTGTCTCCACTCAGTAAAGACCTGTTATAACCAACTCCTGCAGTCCATCTCTCAATTACACACGGACATAATACTGGCGACGAGCAGATCCGAACTTACCTACAGTCTGCACCACCTCATGGGGATCCATCCCTGAAGCGAAGTTGTCAGAGGTCGAGGCCAGAAGGAAGAAAGAAAAAATAAATAAATAAATAAAACAATCAGAAGAAATGGGTGTCGACCGTGGGCAACCGCCTCTGATTCATCGGAGTGAAAGATTTGCAGGAGAGGCTGTCGAGAGCGGGGCTTGGTTATCCTGTCGATGGTGTTCCAGCTAATCGGGCTGGTGGCAGGTAGTACACTGATCCTTCCTGGGCTGCGGCGGGCTAGAGCTCGATCGGGTGGCTTTTCAACGGGGCCGAGCAGCGTTGTCGGGAAGAGGAGAGAGAGAGAGAGGGTGGAGCACACAGGGCGCGGCCGGTGCTACGAAGCCGGGCAGACCCGAGAAGAGGGAGGAAAGTGTCCCGTAGGGTTGCTCCGATGACGGGGAAATAAAAGAAATTAGAAGCGCAGAAAGCCGCGAGGAGCTGCAGTTTGCCACGGGAACCGCGGAGAGCGGCATTAGCAGCAGCGCGGGGGGAAGTGCGCGAAGACCATAGGGCGTCGCCATCAAGGCATAAAACGCCAGCAACAGCGCTAGCAGCAGCAGGGAAGATGGAAAGCACGGGAGGTGCCATTTTGTTAAATTGGGGAAGAAGGCAAAGCGCGGGAGGCGCCATCTTAGATTTCCAAGATGCTGAAGACTGGCAATATCACTGCCTTCGATAATGCAATAGAAGACTGGACCACGTATGTGGAAAGAGTCGAAGTATAATGCGAGGCAAACGAAGTAGCCGATGAGAAAAAGGCATCGGTACTACTAAACTTAATGGGCGCAAGAACGTACGGCCTATTGCGGAACCTGATTACTCCAGCCAAACCGATGGCGAAGAGTTTTAACGAAATTGTTGATATACTACAGAAACACCTAAATCCTACACCGCTGCTGATAGCAGAAAGATTTAAATTCCACAGGAGAAATCAGCATAAAGATAAGAGCAATGCTGATTATCTTACGGAACTACGCAAGCTATCAAAGCACTGCCAGTTCGGAGCAGGACTGACAGATACTCTACAGGACAAATTTGTCTGTGGACTCCTGAGTGAAGGAACCCAGAAGAGGTTACTCTCAGAGAAAGAGCTGACGCTAGATAAGGCTTTCAGCGTGGCAGTATCATACGAAGCAGCAGCAAGGGGAGCTGCGGAAATACAGCAAAAGCCACAGGAATACGGCACCCACGAAATGACACGGGGATTTGAAAAATGTTATCGCTGCGGCAGAACAACCCATGACCAAAAGGACTGCTGGTCCAAGGACAAAATATGCAGGCAATGCGGAACGATGGGACACATTGCACGAGTTTGCAGGCCTGGGAAGAAGACTAACGACAACAAAAAGGCTACTAAGGAACAGTACAGGAAAGTACAAAAGATGACGGACAGTGGTTCCGAAGACCAGATGAGCGATTGTGAATCCGGGAACAAGAGACTAAGCTGTCTCAAACTTCACAACGTAATCGCAAAAGAGGATCACTGAACCATTTGGGTCACCCTCACGATAGCAGGGTCCCAAGTCAAAATGGAATTGGATACAGGATCAGCCCTGACCGTCATGAATCGACGAGACTACGAGCGGCTATTCTCACACATAACCTTGAAAGAGACATCCATTGTCTTGAAGACGTATACGGGGCAAAAAGTATACCCCAGAGGGAAAATAAGGGTGCCTGTCGAGTACAACGGCAAGGAAATACAGAAATTGTATCTGTACATACTGCAAGATGGTGGACCACCGTTATTGGGACGTGAATGGATCAGAAAGATAAGTTTAGACTGGCACTCCATTCAGGCACTGACTGTGGCTGGTAAAAAGGATGACGACGTCACACCTGGACGATTGTCAAAAATCTTAGCTAACGCTAAAGAGGTATTTCAACAAGGACTGGGAACTCTTAAAGGCGTAACTGCCTAGATAAAAATAGAAGAGAATGCAATTCCCAAGTTTTTCAAAGCAAGACCGGTACCGTATGCAATTCGCCCAGCCATCGAGGCAGAGCTGGAGAATCTGGAGAATGCAGGCGTGTTATCTAAAGTAGACTGGAGCGAGTGGGCGACACCCATCGTTCCTGTCATGAAGAAAACGTTAGACAATAAGTCTGAGGAGCCAAGGAAGGTTCGCATCTGTGGGGACTTCAAAGTGACGGTGAACCCAGTCCTTCACACAGTACAATATCCTCTCCCGAGGATAGAAGATATTTTCGCCTCACTATCTGGAGGGAAGCGTTTTACAAAAATTGACCTAGCACAAGCATATTTGCAGATGGAGGTTGAAGAATCCTCTAGGAAGTATCTCACGATAAACACTCACAAAGGTCTTTACCAGTATAATCGACTGGTATTCGGAGTAGCATCAGCTCCGGCGATATGGCAAAGAGCGATGGAACAAGTCCTGCAAGGGATTCTGGGGACTCAGTGTTACTTGGACGACATCCTAGTGACAGGTGAAGATGACAGTGAACACCTTGCCAACCTAGAGCAGGTGCTCACTAGACTAAGAGAACATGGGCTATGAGCCAATCGCCCCAAGTGCGAGTTTTTTAAGAAACAGATATCGTATTGTGGCCACGTGATTGATGAAAAGGGGTTACATAAGTCCCCTGACAAAATTGAAGCGGTAGTTAAGGCTCCAGCGCCTGAAAATGTGTCGCAACTGAGGTCATTCCTCGGATTGGTGAATTACTACCATAAGTTTTTGCCGAATTTGTCCACAATTCTGCACCCACTGAACGCCCTACTACAAACTGGAGTAGCATGGAAATGGAGCGATGAATGTAAGCGGGCCTTTCAGAAGAGTAAAGACCTAATCACTTCAAGAGAAATATTGGCTCACTACAACCCATCACTACCGATAAGACTGGCGTGTGATGCGTCTCCCTACGGCATTGGAGCGGTACTGTCACATAAATTCCTTGATGGTTCAGAGAGGCCGATAGCTTTTGCGTCACGCTCGTTAACTTCAGCCGAGCGTAACTACACCCAGATTGACAGAGAGGCCCTCAGCCTGGTGTGGGGGGTGAAGAAGTTCAATCACTACCTGCACGGTCAGAAATTTACTCTACTAACTGATCATCAACCTCTTGTCTCCATTTTCAACCCTCAGAAGGGCGTCCCGATAATGACAGCACAACGGCTACAGAGGTGGTCCCTTTTCCTAGGGGCACACCAATATGACATCGAGTACAAAGGAACTAAACAGCATGGGAATGCTGATGGATTGTCGCGCCTACCGTTGCCGACGGTGGAAGAAGCACCTGCAGTGGATCCAGTGGAGATATTCCACTCGACCATAGTCGAATGTCTACCTGTGACGAATGCAAACATAGAAAAGGAAACACGAAATGACCCGACACTCTCCTGGGTCTATGATTTAACGGTGAAGGGATGGCCAGCACATGGCGAATCACTGTTGCCAGCATTCTCGCCGAGAAGAGAACAGCTGTCAGTGTGCAGAGGAACCTTGATGCGTGGATCCAGAGTAGTAATTCCACCCAAATTGAAGGATAGAGTGCTCAATGAGCTTCATGAGGGTCATCTGGGAGGGGTAAAAATGAAGAACTTAGCCAGAGCGTTTGTGTGGTGGCCGGGAATCGATAGAGAAATCAAAGAGATGACCAAGAGCTGTACAGGATGCCAGAAGGTCCAAAACGCCCCACCACAAGCCCCTCTACATCCATGGGAGTGGCCCTCATCTCCATGGCAAAGGGTGCACATTGATTTTGCTGGTCCATTTATGGACTCGATGTTTTTAATTGCGGTGGATGCACATTCAAAGTGGCCAGAGGTAATAAAAATGTCCTCAACCACCACAGAAAAAACTATCACAGTCTTACGAACCATATTCGCCAGAAATGGGCTGCCTGAACAGATTTGCTCCGACAATGGACCACAGTTTGTGTCTGAAGAGTTCCGGAGGTTCTTAAAGAACAATGGTGTTAAGCATTACACATCCGCCCCATATCATCCAGCCACCAATGGATTGGCTGAGAGGTTCGTTCAAACATTCAAGAAGGCTATCAAGGCAATGTGTAATGAAGACATACCTCTACAACACAAGGTGGATAGCTTCTTGTTTGCCGACCGGAATGCGACACATGCGGTTACCAACCAAACTCCAGCCATGATGTTCTTCAATCGAAGACTACGATGCCGCTTGGATTTGGTTAAGCCAAACATCAGAAGAGATGTGGAGAACAGGCAGTTTCAGAATATGAATGAAAGGCCGACCAGGAGTTTTAAGATAGGTCAACCAGTTTTGGCCCGGGACTATCGCACAGAGAAATGGCAGCCAGGAACGATCTGTACACGGCAAGGACCTCTCATGTATACCGTGGACGTTGGAGAGAGCATTGTAAGACGCCATGCTGACCAGATTCTAGAGTCACTGGAAAACGTCAATTCCACACCACGATCCGATACACCTGGTGATGAAACCGAAGTACCAATTGCATCTACCGCAGAATCGGGAATATTGGAAGCAGACGAATCCAACAACGACGTTGATTCCGAATCAACTCTGCCAGAAGAACCTGATACCCCAAAGAGGCATTATCCAGATAGAATCAGGAAGCCTCCTCAAAGACTGAACTTATAATTGCTTAACTTCAGCTAATGTATATGACAACTGTAATTGTAAATATGTTATTTAATTATTAATCGAATGTTATGTACTGTTTAGCTAAAAGGGGAGGAATTGTAGTGTATGTACTTTGCAGAAGGAACTATATTCTGCAGCCCCTGTATACTGCAGTACCAGTAGTGACCACCCCTGTCTATAAGCCTGTGTAGTAACTTTGCATAGTTAGTTCCAGTTTGTCTCCACTCAGTAAAGACCTGTTATAACCAACTCCTGCAGTCCGTGTCTCAATTACACACGGACATAATAGGTCCAATGCTGGTGCTTCCTCCACAGTAGGCAGTGGCAGGCGCGATAGTCCATCAGCGTTCCCATGCTGTCTCGTGCCTTTATATTCTATTTCATATTGATTCGCCCCTAGAAACAGGGACCATCTTTGTAACCACTGTGCAGTCATTACTGGCACGCCCTTCTTAGGATTAAAGATGGAGACAAGTGGTTGGTGGTCAGTCAGCAAGGTGAACTTCTGTCCATGCAGATAGTGGTTGAATTTTTTAAATCCCCATACTAGGCTGAGGGCCTCCCTGTCAATCTGGGCGTAGTTGCGCTCGGCTGAGGTTAGTGACCGAGACGCAAAGGCTACTGGCCTCTCCAACCCGTCTGGGAATTTGTGCGACAGCACCGCTCCAATGCCATAGGGTGATGCATCACATGCCAAACGAATTGGTAGTGCTGGGTTGAAATGGGCCAACACCTCTTTTGATGTGATCAATTCTTTACACTTCTGGAAAGCTCGTCTACGTTCATCGTCCCACTTCCATGGTACCCCTGTTTGCAGTAGGGTGTTCAGCGGGTGTAATACCGTAGACAAATTTGGTAAGAACTTGTGGTAATAGTTTACCAGCCCGAGGAACGACCTCAGTTGTGACACATTTTCCGGTGCTGGAGCTTTGACTACTGCCTCTATCTTGTCAGGGGACTTATGTAAGCCCTCTTCATCGATGACGTGGCCGCAATACGAGATCTGTTTCTGGAAAAACTCGCACTTGTGGCGATTAGCTCGTAGCCCATATTCCTTTAATCTGGCGAGCACCTTCTCCAAGTTAGCGAGGTGATCACCGTCATTTTCGCCTGTGACCAAGATGTCGTCCAAATAACACTGGGTCCCTGGAATCCCTTGCAGGACCTGATCCATCACCCTTTGCCAGATAGCCGGAGCCGAGGCTACTCCAAACACCAGCCGGTTGTATTGATAGAGACCTTTATGGGTGTTGATCGTAAGGTAATGTTTCGAAGCTTCTTCTACCTCCATTTGCAAGTACGCCTGGGCTAGATCAATTTTGGTGAAGCGTTTACCACCAGATAGCGAGGCGAAAATATCCTCAATTCGTGGAAGCGGATATTGCACCGTGTGAAGGACTGGGTTCACTGTCACCTTCAAATCCCCACAGATGCAGACCTTCTTTGGTTCCCCAGGCGTATTTCTCAACGACCTCTTCATTACAGGAACGATGGGTGTAGCCCACTCGCTCCAGTCCACTTTGGACAGTACTCCTGAACGTTCCAACCCTTCCAGCTCTGCTTCAACCGCTGGTCTGATCACATAAGGCACTGGTCTGGCCTTCAGAAACTTTGGGCTTGCAATATCCTCTATTTTAATTGTTGCTGTTATTCCTTTTAGTGTTCCTAGTCCCTCCTGGAACACTTCTTTTGCGTCAGTTAGCATTTTTGACAGTCGTCCAGGTGTGACGTCGTCATCCTTTTTGGCCTCCACCTTCAGTGCCTGTATGGAATGCCAATCTAAATGTACCTTTCGGATCCATTCACGTCCTAGCAGTGGTGGTCCTCCATTTGGCAATACATATATATCCATTTTAGGTATTTCCTGACCTTTATATGTCACTTTCACCCTTATTTTTCCTTTGGGGTAGACTTTTTGCCCCGTATACGTCTTCAAGACAATCTCTGTAGCTTTCAAGGGTATGTGTGAAAATAGCCGCTTGTAGTCTCTTTGATTTATGACTGTTAGAGCTGACCCTGTGTCCAATTCCATTTCCACTTGGACTCCGTCTATCTTGAGTGTAACCCAGATAGTCTGGTGATCCTCCATTTCGGTTACATTATGTAGTTTCAGACAACCCAGCTCCTTGCTTCCGGAGTCTGTGTCACTTTTCTGTTCATCTGAACCACTGTCCATCACCTGGTGTACCTTTTTGTACTTCTCCTGTGGAGATTTCTTACTGTTGGTTTTCTTCCCAGACCTGCAGACTCTTGCTATGTGTCCTGCTTTCCCACACTGTCTGCACACTTGGTCCTTGAACCAACAATCTTTCTGGTCATGTGTTGTTCTGCCGCAGCGATAGCACTTCCCTGTTCCATAGGTCATTTCGTTGGTGCCATATTCTTGCGGTCTCCGTTGTATCTCTGCAGCGCCCCTTGCGGCTGCTTCGTGTGATACTGCCATACTGAAAGCTTTGTCCAGCATAAGGTCCTTTTCTGATAGAAGCCGTTTCTGGGTTCCTTCACTTTGTAGCCCACACACAAACTTGTCCCTTAACGTGTCTGCTAGTCCCGCTCCAAACTGGCAGTATTTCGATAGCTTGCGCAGTTCCGTTAGGTACTCAGCATTGCTTTCGTCTTTGTGTTGGTTCCTTTTATGGAAGTTAAATCGTTCTGCTATCAGCAGCGGTGTGGGGTTCACGTGGTCCTGTAGGATTTCTACTGTGCTTTCAAAATTCTTGTTTACCGGCTTCTCTGGGGTTATTAGATTTCGCAGTAACCCATAAGTTTTTGCACCCATGGAATTTAACAGAACCAGTGCTTTATTAGCATCTGGCACTTCATTCGCCCTGCAGTATACCTCAATACGTTCCACATATGTCACCCAATCTTCGACTTCATTGTCGAACGTAGAGATACTGCCACTCTTCGGCATCCTTGGTTGTGCGTTAACTATCACCAATGGCGCCTCCCGCGCTTCCCCTTCTTTTCCGCTGGCACAAAATGGCGTCTCCCGCACTTTCCTTCCTTCCCGCGCTCGCCCGTCTTCTCCGCTGCGGCTTCGCAAAATGGCGTCTCCCGCGCTCTTCCTTCTTCTCCGCGGCTCAATGGCGCCTCCCGCGCTCTCCCTGCTTCTCCGCGGCTCAATGGCGTCTCCCCTTGCTTCGCCCCGCGGACCCTGATCAGCCCGTGATCCCTGGCTGTGCTCTGCACGTTCTTCTCTTGATATTTGTCGACGCCGCTCAGTCTAGAACCCGGCTGTTTCTTACCCTCTCTCTCTCCGGTTTGCAGTATTTTCCCTCGACGCCGCTCGGTGATCAACCCCCGGCTGCGCCCTGCTCCCTTCACCCTCTTTCTTACCCCATCGACGCTGCCCGGCTCTCTCTCTCTGCTGTCGGTCGGCTCCAGCCGCCGCTGCTCGGGAAGGGTCTGCTCTGGACCTGTCGTCGGTCTCTTACTGCTCGTTGTGGCTGGGGAACCAAGCTCGGCTCTCCACAGCCTCCCCAGCGAAGTTGGATCTCTGCCTGACTGCTGGGCGGTTGCTCGCGGTCGACGCCCGTGTTCCTGGACTCGACTATTTTTTTTTTTATGTTGCAGGTAGATTCGCATCAACACCCGTCGCCACTGTTAGATCCGTGGTTCAGTGGATAAATAATTACACGGATGCTGTACATAAACAAATAACAGGTCTTTACTGGAGGAGGGTAATCTCTAGACTGGGGTACAGAGGCATGCGCACAGATTATATACCGGTGTGGTCACTGCTGGTACTACAGTATACAGGAGCTGTAAAAAGTAGTTCTGACTTAAAGCACATACACTACACTACCCATTGACCTCCTGCTGGTAAATGCACATCAGGATACTGGGTGTGGCTTACTGTTGGAATTCAACCCCAACTTGAGTCACTGCCTCAGGAAACGAAGGGAGATAACTGGGTGGTTCAAATATATGGTGGTGTCTTTACGGAGGAGAAAGCTTTGAAGGGCGGGGGTGGGGGGCATCTTCGGGGGAGGGGGGGAAACTGGTTTCAAATGGACGCTGACTCTCAAATGCTAAGAGAACTGAATTAAACAGACACTGATGAAGGAACGCTGGGTTAAAGACTGCTCACGACATCCGATGATTTCATGAGCGGTCTCTAATTCGACAAAAATATTTAAATGCGAACAGAAACGGACAGATCAAAGCCAATGGCTGTTAGTTAACTCCTTGTAACTGTTTACTAAACAGGATTCCTTCTTTAACTATTTCAGTCAGATGTAGTTTGCAGTGCACGGGGGAATCACGATTACTTTGTGCTGGGTGGGGGTCCATCCGGCTGTGTGAGCGTCAGCCTCTGGCGTATACAGCCCCCTCCTTTCTACTTTACAATGCTACAAGCATTCCTATTCACCAGTTCCTTCAGCGTGACACAAGCGCACCTTCAAGGAGTGGAGAACAATTACAAGAATGCCAGACATCAGAAATAAATGCTGGAAAGGTGTAGCAAGTCTGTGTGCAGCGTCTGAAGGAGAAGAGACCTACTCACGATTTCGGTGGGGCTTTGCACTCACGTTTTTATTGCAGCAAAAATGGCAACTGCCTTTAAGACACTAAGCAAATGAAATGGGAAGTGAAGAGCACCAACAGGTTTATAGGTGTCGGACTCCTCTTGAAGATTTTCAGAACTTTGGGGGAAATAACACTGGCAGTCCAGACCTGTACCTGGAGTGAGCCCATTCTAGATTGAACTCATCCTTGTTTTCAATTCCCTCCATGGCCTCGCCCCTTCCTATCTCTGTAATCTTCTTCAGCCCCACAACCCCCCAAGATCTCTGCGCTCCTCTAATTCTGCCCCCTTGACGATCCCTGATTATAATCGCTCAACCTTTGGTGGCCGTGCCTTCTGTTGCCTAGGCCCTAAGCTCTGGAATTCCCTGCCTAAGCCTGTCCACCTCGCTACCTCTCTTTCCTCCTTTAAGACGCTCCTTAAAATCTACCTCTTTGACTAAGCTTTTGGTCATCTGCCCTAATCTATCCTTATGTGGATCAGTGTCAATTTTTTTTGTCTTAAAATACTCCTGTGCAGCGCCATGGGATGTTTTACTACTACAACAACAACAACAACTTGTATTTATATAACGCCTTTAACGTTAAAGGCACTATATAAATACACGTTGTTGTTGAACGCTGAATGTAGCAGAGAAACACAAATGAGCTCTCCTCACATATCCACAGTTTCTCCCTTCCTCTGCTGATGCCACTGTCTCTTGCTGGGGTACATGGGCGTTAGGTGGCCCTCAGTAGATCACCCACTAGCCATTCTTCATGAGTCGAATGACTATTTGACAATAGTTGGGCGGGGGGGGGGGGGCTGGCATCACACTCACCCATCCCTCAAGTCTTCTCTCACCCATTATCCACACGGAAATTTCAAAGCAGGGACCATAAGCGAGCGATCAGAAGCGGAGACCAACCACCCAATTCGAGACCTATGGGGCACAGATCAGTGATTGAACTAGCACCTTTCTGGACTTCATGACTCTGCTACTCACCAGGCAGGGTATTTACCCAAAATAACAACAGAAAATGCTGGAAAAACTCAGCAGGTCAGGCAACATCCGTGGAGAGAAATTTGAGTTGACGTTTCAGGTTGGACCCTTCTGCAGTATTTTGCTATCATACTAGGGTATTTACCCACAAGGTCGTTAAAGGCACATTTCTAACATTTTGGCTGAATGAGGTTTAAAGTGATGAGAGTACAATAGGACCAGTGCGACTGCCCCCTTTTACTCACCTTTTGAGAATTCCATTGGCGTAGCACGTTGGAGCCTGAGGCGCCGGGCTGTGGAATAATAGGAGGCTGGGCTGACAACTCTGGTCTGATGTGTCCCGGGAGCTTTCCTCACAAGAGCTCTGGCCTCCAACTGCCATGCCCCTATGCTTCCTCCATTGGCCGCCTGACACACCCATCCTCGTGGCAATCGGTCAGTAATGGCATCTACAACACCCACAATGCTCTGTGCTCCAGAAATCACTCCATCCATTTACTGGTTGGAGCGTGCATGGGCCCCTGCTGAGTCTGGCTGGAAACATGTAAGGACCATGAAGTTCAAATAGATTTATTTTTATGATTCTGTGCTAGTAACGGCACCATCACCTACCTCCGTTATATTCAGAAAGGGGCGCAACTTTTTCTCCCGGATTCCTCGCAGCAGCATCCAGGAGATTAATCTTCTATTCTGGGAGACTCCAGGACAATCTGTGGGGGGGGCCGGGTGGGTGGGGGGCGAGGGTTTGCAACCCTAGTGGGAGGTGAGTCACACACACAGCCCTTCAGACACTGAGTTCCTCGTCACAGCCATGCTACTGCCAGGAGGTGGGAGCCTTCCAACACTTCTGCCACTGGGGAGGGGAGAGAAAATTTCAGAGGGGCAGGAGTCATTCTTGTACCACTTGCCAGCAGCCAGATTCAGTGTGGCATTGGCGTAGGGCTGGCAGCAGGATCTCCGCCTGACCTCTTGTGCTGGGATGGCAGGCTGTGAGGATAGCCTCCTCCTAGGCCCAGTGAATAAATGCACCCCAGCCTGCATTGAGTTTGCAGCTGGCAGTCAGGGCTGCTTTAGGAGTGCTACAGTTGATCTAATTGAGCTTGGACTAGGGAAGAGTAGAAAATATCGACTGACATTCCTGCTCTTAATTATTATTATATGTGGCCATGAGGTGAGGACAGGACTGGGTTTAGTTGTGATGCCTCCAACGGCTGAGGAGCCTGGCGAGGCAAACAAATGAAGAATGGTCACTTGGGCAAAGGGGCTACCACCGCAAGAGTCAACAACTGTGAGAGAGCCCTGCCAAACCGCCTACTGGAACTAAATTACAGCCTCCTCCTCAGTGCCTAATGGATGAGAAGTTTCTGCCCATCGAAGCTTATCCCTGGTGTGTAAATGAAGAAGGGGTTTCTAAGTGTTTGGGCTTTATATTCCCTTGTTTTATAGCAGGGCAGGTGATTTGTTGCAGCAAATTACTTATTATCCACTCAGAAACAGCATTTTCTAGTGCTTTCAGTGCAAATTTGGCTCTAGACAAAGGAACCAGAAGTTTATCAGCCATGCAAGCTACGTTTTTAAATCCAAATTTCCAGCCCTTTTGCTGTATCCCTTAATTCATTCTTGGTGAGGTGCTTTGGGACAGCCCGAGCAACGTGATAACGTGTTATATAAATTTAAGTTCTTTTATTCATAATATCTGTCATGAATCTTACCATTCATGTAGAAATGACTCATGAGATAACACTGGGCGGCCAGCTGGTGGCGCCGTCCAAGGAAAGTATAAATACACGGGCCTGGGCCCAGCTTGCTCAGGACGTTTTTGTAACCAGGAGCTAGTGATGTAACTAGAAACTCATGGTTGTGAAACAGTTGATTAAAGCCTTGTTTTATACTCAAACCAAGTGCTTCGTAGTTTTCTTACATCAATATCTATTTCCCTTTTAAACAGAATTGATTCTGCACCTCTAGCCTTCTGGACCAGTGTATTCCATATCCTCACAATATATTGTGTTAAGAACTTGCTTCTGGATTTGCTGTTAACCGGTTTAGTTCTAAGAATAAGTGCTCTGGCACCAACTTGTAGCACACACGGTAAGCATAGGAATTTGCTGTATATAAACAGAAAATGCTGGAAATACTCAGCAGGTCAGGCAGCATCTGTGGAGAGAGAAACAGAGTTAACGTTTCAGGTCAATGACCCTTCGCCAGAACTGGAAAGAGTTGGAGATGGAACAGGTTTTTAAGCAAGTGCAGGGGCTGGGAAAGTGGGGAGGGGAGGAAAGAACAAAAGGGAAGGTCTGTGATGGGGTGGAAGGCAGGAGAGATTAAAAGACTAAAGGGATGATGGTGCGAGGCAAAAGGAGATGGTAATGTGACAAGTAAAGAAACAGAAGATGGGTGTAGAAGAGATGTAAATGGGAATATCAGTATCATCAACAGCTGCCGTCTGAAAAAAAGGGGACAGAGGTTCTGATCTGGAAATTGTTAAACTCAACGTTGAATCTGGAAGGTTGTAAAGTGCCTAATGGAAACATGAGCTGCTGTTCTTCGAACTTATGTTGAGCTTCATTGGAACAGTGCAAGAGGCCGAGGACGGAGAGATCAGAGTGGGAGTGGAGCAGAGAATTAAAGTGACAGAGTGTTTATTTGCACCGCATTTTTGGCTCTCTCTGTGCATGTGCACTCGATCCGGTCGCACATGCGCACTACCCAATGGTGCCATGGCTTTCCTCGGCTCTGTGCAGAGAAGGTCAGGGATCAGATGGGTGGGGGGGGGGAGATTGAGGATCAGGGTGGGGAGAGAGGGGATCGAAAGGGTGAGCGAGAGGATCAGAGGAGGAGAGAGAGGATCAGAGGGGGAGAGAGATCGAAGGACGGGAGAGAGGATCGAAGGGGGAGGGGAGAGAGGATCAGAGGGGAGAGAGAGGATCGGAGGGGGAGAGAGGATCGGAGGGGAGAGAGGATCGGAGGGGGAGGGGAGAGAGGATCGGAGGGGAGAGGATTGGAGAGGGAGAGAGGATCGGAGGGGAGAGAGAGGATCGGAGGGGGAGGGGAGAGAGGATCGGAGGGGGGAGAGAGGATCGGAGGGGAGAGAGGATCGGAGGGGGAGGGGAGAGAGAACCGGAGGGGAGAGAGAGGATCGGAGGGGGAGAGAGGATCGGAGGGGGAGAGAGGATCGGAGGGGAGAGAGGATCGAAGGACGGGAGAGAGGATCGGAGGGGAGAGAGGATCGGAGGGGAGAGAGAGGATCGGAGGGGGAGAGAGGATCGGAGGGGGAGGGGAGAGAGGATCGGAGGGGGAGAGAGGATCGGAGGGGAGAGAGGATCGGAGGGGAGAGAGGATCGGAGGGGGAGAGAGGATCGGAGGGGAGAGAGGATCGAAGGACGGGAGAGAGGATCGGAGGGGAGAGAGGATCGGAGGGGAGAGAGAGGATTGGAGGGGAGGGAGGATCGGAGGGGAGAGAGGATCGGAGGGGAGAGAGGATCGGAGGGGAGAGAGGATCGGAGGGGAGAGAGAGGATCGGAGGGGGAGAGAGGATCGGAGGGGGAGAGAGGATCGGAGGGGAGAGAGGATCGGAGGGGAGAGAGGATCGGAGGGGAGAGAGAGGATCGGAGGGGGAGAGAGGATCGGAGGGGGAGAGAGGATCGGAGGGGGAGAGAGGATCGGAGGGGAGAGAGGATCGGAGGGGAGAGAGGATCGAAGGACGGGAGAGAGGATCGGAGGGGAGAGAGAGGATCGGAGGGGAGAGAGGATCGGAGGGGGAGAGAGGATCGGAGGGGAGAGAGGATCGGAGGGGGAGCGAGGATCAGAGGGGAGAGAGGATCGGAGGGGAGAGAGAGGATTGGAGGGGAGAGAGGATCGGAGGGGAGAGAGGATCGGAGGGGGAGAGAGGATCGGAGGGGGAGGGAAGAGAGGATCGGAGGGGGAGAGAGGATCGGAGGGGGAGAGAGGATCGGAGGGGGAGAGAGGATCGGAGGGGAGAGAGGATCGGAGGGGGAGGGGAGAGAGGACCGGAGGGGGAGAGAGGGTCGGAGGGGGAGAGAGGATCGGAGGGGGAGAGAGGATCCGAGGGGGGAGAGAGGATCGGAGGATGGGAGAGAGGATTGGAGGGGGAGGGGAGAGAGGATCGGAGGGGGAGGGGAGAGAGGATCGGAGGGGAGAGAGGATCGAAGGGGGAGAGAGGATCGGAGGGGAGAGAGGCTCGGAGGGGAGAAAGAGGATTGCAGGGGGAGAGAGAGGATCGGAGTGGGTGGAGGATCGGAGGGTGGGAGAGAGGATTGGAGGGGGGAGAGAGGATTGGAGGGGGGAGAGAGGATTGGAGGGGGGAGAGAGGATCGGAGGGGGGAGAGAGAGGATTGGAGGGGGGAGAGAGGATCGGAGCGGGAGAGAGAGGATTGGAGGGGGTAGAGGATCGGAGGGTGGGAGAGAGGATCGGAGGGGGGAGAGAGGATCGGAGGGGGGAGAGAGGATCGGAGGGGGGACAGAGAGGATTGGAGGGGGGAGAGAGGATCGGAGCGGGAGAGAGAGGATTGGAGGGGGTAAAGGATCGGAGGGGCAGAGAGAGGATTGGAGTAGTGGATCGAAGATGGGGAGAGAGGATATCAAGGGGGATAGAGGAGCTCGGAGAGAGAGGAGCTCAGAGAGGGGGGAGCTCGGAGAGGGGGGAGAAGGTCAGGAGCTCGGTGGGGGGGCGGTGAGAGGGAGAATACCCGGAGCTCTGGGGGCGTCAGGAACTCAGGAAGAGAATGTCAGGAACTTGTTGGTAGGGGGAGCATGGTGAGAACAGTTGGGATGGGGGGCTGGGTGAAGAACGTGATCCAGATGGGAAGATCGATCACGTACTCCCGCCTTCTGTTAGGCCTGAATAACTTTCTTCCACCCCCAGCTCCTTTATACCTGCACCACGTTCTCCCTCTCCTCCCACCCCTCTCCGACCGCAGCAGTTCAAGGAGGCAGCTCACAACCACCCCCTCAAGGGCAACTAGGGCTGGGCAATAAATAAATTAATTTTAAAAAATGAGAGCATATTCTGTGTTGGTCCTACAACATGCATAACGTCACATTTATGTGTTATTTGCCAGACTGGACCATTCCAATGTTCTCCTGGCCGGCCTTCTATCTTCCACCCTCAATGAACTTGAGCTCATCCAAAACTCTGCTGCCCGTGTCCTAACACACAGCAAGTCCCATTCACCCATCATCCCGCGCAGACCGTTAAAAAAAATTAGGGGGAACATCGTCCATCAACACCTTGATTTTTAAATTCTCATCCTCATGTTAAAATCCCTCCATGGCCTCAACCCATCCTTTCTGAACTGGGCAGTGTGATTGCTCCTAACCCAGGAGGGTGAGCCCTGTCTATTCTCTAAAGTGTTGGCAGTAGTGTATTGGAACAAATTACACTTTGCAAAGATCTTGATTACTGAGGCAGGCAGGATCTAATTACACATTTCAGACAAACTACTGGGTGTGCCTTGTCCTGTAAGGGGACCAATCTGAACTTTGGTGTTACAAATAGTTACAGCATTAAAGTGACAGGCGATCGGAAGTTCAGGGTCACACTCGCAGACTGAACAGAGGTGTTCCGCAAAGTGGTCACCCAATAGGAATTTGCGGATTGTCTTGCTGCACCGAATCACCAGCTCTGGCTATATCAAATTTTTTCTTTGCTGAATATATTTAAGTAGCTTGCTGTGTAAAACCAAACCCATAAAGAGATGTTGCAACGCGCCAGCTCCTCGTGGGGTAGGTCTTGTTTTGCAAAGGCCCAAGAAAAATAAACTGGCAAAACTAGAAATCCAGTGTGAAAGGAATTTTGTATCGATTTAAAAATTCATTCTCAGGATATGGACGTCGCTGGCATGGTCAGCATTTATCGCCCTACCCCAATTGCCCTCGAGAAGGTGGTGAGCCGTCTTCTTGAACCACTGCAATCCGTGTGGTGAAGGTACTCCCACAGTGCTGTTAGTGAGGGAGTTCCAGGATTTTGACCCAGCGGCGATGAAGGAATGGCGATACATGTCCAAGTCAGGATGGTGTGTGACTTGGAGGGGAACCTGGAGCTGATGTTGTTCCCATGCACCTGTTGTCTTTGTCCTCCTATGTGGTGGAGATGAACAATGTTTTTAAAAGGAGGGCAGCGGGTGCGGGGCAAGTGTTTCTACAACTCCACCTTGTCTTGTGCAGATATTCGTTTTGAGGGAAAGAACTAAATTAGATGGGACACCTGCCTGAACGGTGTAATGATATCAGCAAATAGTGATGGTATTTGCCTGTTTGATTATGATGCCTTACCAGCATGTTTGCCTGATTGATTACTTATGCCTGACCAGCAGAGGGCATGTGAGAGACAAGCAGTTTAGTTTCAGTTTCGCTTTAGATGGATCTCTAACATGATGTCTCCTGTAATGCTGTTAACTGAGTTGAACAAACTTTAGATTAAAAGACATTCTCTTTCATAAATGTCTCGTCATTGAACCCACATACAAATCGATACATGGTGTCAGAAGTGATTGAAAGAGATGAAGAGGAAAAATCTGAAGTTAAATCAGCTCTCCACATATTAGCAAGCCAAAAGAGAACATCGTTACTTACCATTGGAGAATAGCTAACGAAGTGAAAAAATGGAAGGTTTACACCCACCGGCGAAGCTTCAGTTGACAGGTAATGTGGCTGAAAATTGGAGAAGGTTCAAACAACGTTTGGAGTTGTATTTATCAGCAATCGGAGCTGACAAGAAAAGTGATAAAAATGAAAGCGTCAGTGTTCTTACATGTCGTGGGTGATGAAGCGCTGGAGGTGTATAATAACTTCACATTCGCTGCTGATGGAGACAAAATGAAGGTAGATAAAATAATGGAACAGTTTGAGGCCTACTGCATACCTAAACGTAACGAGACGTTTGAGAGGCACAGATTTTTCACACGTGTACAGAAAACGGGAGAGACTATTGATCAGTATGTGACTGAACTGAGAAACCGAAGCAAAACATGTGAATTTGGGGGACTGACAGACTCGCTGATAAAAGACAGACTTGTGTGTGGTATTCCAGATAATGGTCTAAGGGAAAGACTGCTAAGAGAGCAAGATCTAGACCTGGGAAAAGCCATAGCACTGTGTAGGGCTACAGAGACTGTGAAGTTGCAGGCAAAGGAGCTGTTCAGTGACAGTAGCTGCAACGTGGATGCAGTGAGTAAGAACGGACACAAACCGTTTAACAAAAAGAGCGCCAATGTGAAAAAAGAGGCGTGGTCAGCGAACAAAAATGAAAGGAGCAATCGAAAGTCATGTAGTCGATGCGGTACACAGCATCCACCAAGAAAGTGTCCAGCATATGGTAAAACATGCAATAGTTGCAACAAAAACAACCATTATGCCCATTGCTGTAAGAACCAAGCGCAACAAAGCAAGGTCCATGCAGTAGATGAAAGCGAGATAGAGGAGTTCAATGTAGATGTTGTGTCTGAAAACAAAGAAGAAAAAAGAGACTGGATGTTGACACTAAAAGTGAATGACATACACATTCCATTTAAATTGGATACTGGAGCACAAGTTAATGGGATATCAGAGACTGATTTTAAGAAAATTAGACCCAGACCAAAGATACATGGAATAAAAGTGAAAGTGACAGGATACTCAGGTACTGATATACCAGTGAAAGGAAGATGCATTGTCAAAATAACACACAAGGACAGAGAGCACACGCTAGCATTAATCATGGTGCCAAAGGATGTGCAAGCCATACTAGGTTTAAAAGCCTGTGAGAGACTGAACCTGGTAAAGAGAGTCCTCGTTGTGGAAAGCGAAGGAGAGACAGTCTATGATGAACTCATGAAAGAGTACAACGACCTATTTAAGGGTCTAGGCTGCCTTCCAGGAGAACACACAATCAGAGTAGATAAAAGCATGCCAACGGTCATACATCCATGCAGAAAAGTTCCGTTTGCTCTTCAAAAGCAACTGAAGGCAGAGTTGGACAGGATGGAAAGCCTGAACGTGATTCAGAAGATAGATGAGCCAACTGAGTGGGTGAGTTCCCTCGTCGTTGTGGACAAAAAGAATGGAAAGCTCAGAATTTGCCTGGATCCAAGAGATCTAAACAGAGCAATAAAGAGAGAGCACTTCAAGCTTCCTACACGTGAGGAAATCATGTCACAGTTTGCAAATGCAAAGTATTTCAGCAAGTTAGATGCATCATCAGGATTTTGGCAGATGAAACTGGACGAAGCAAGTTCAAGACTGTGCACGTTCAACAGTCCATTTGGCAGATACAGATTCCTAAGGTTACCATTTGGCATTGCCTCAGCTCCTGAAGTGTATCACAAAACTATCCATATGATCTATGAGCACCTGGAGGGAGTTGATACATCAATGGATGACATCATAGTATGGGGAACCACGAGAATTGAGCATGACGAGAGACTGAAAAAAGTGCTGGAAGCAACAAGGAAAACAAACCTGAAGCTGAATAGAGAGAAATGCCAGCTCGGGGTGACAGAACTGACATTCGTGGGAGATATCCTTAGCGGTGAGGGCATCAGACCAGATCCCAGAAAGGTGTCCGCCATTGAGAATATGCCAAAGCCACAATGCAAAAAGGACGTGCAGAGGTTTAATGGAATGATCAACTACATGGGTAAATTCATATCCAACCTCTCAGAAAAGATGGCGCCACTGAGACGATTAACTGAAAAGAACATAGAATGGGAATGGAATCATGAGCATGAGAAGTCATGGAGCGATCTAAAGAAACTGCTCACAGAGGAACTAGTTCTGAGGTTTTATGACCCAGCGAGACCCATCAAGGTATCATCAGATGCATCACAGAGTGGGCTCGGTGCCGTTCTTCTGCAAAAATATGACTACTGGCAACCTATTGCATATGCATCGTGCTCAATGACAGACGCGGAGACGCGATATGCTCAAATAGAAAAGGAGCTGCTCAGCATCACATACGCCTGTGAAAGATTTCACCAGTTTGTGTCAGGACAAGCAATCAGTGTAGAGACTGACCATAAGCCCTTGATTGCATTGTTCCAGAAGCCACTAAATAGCTGTCCGCTTAGAATACAAAGAATGATGATCAGGCTGCAACGCTATACACTGAATGTTGCGTACACACCGGGTAAGCTGATGTATACAGCAGACACGTTGTCCAGAGCTGTTGACCCAAGTGAGCCCGCAAACACCAAAATGGATGAAAAAGTGAACGCCTACGTGGACATGATCACAAGTGCACTGCCCATAGCAGATGCAAAAATGGAGCTCATAAAGACTGAGACAAACAAAGATGAAACAATGAGACGACTGAGGAAAAGCATCTTGAATGGATGGCCCAACATGAAGCAAGACTGCTCACCTGACATGGCAGAGTACTGGAACTGCAGGGCGGAACTATCAGTGGTCGAAGACATCATCTACAAAGGAAGTAAAATAGTTATCCCAAAGAGTCTGAGAAAAGAGATGCTAAAAAGGATCCATGGAGGACATCTGGGAATCGAAAAGTGTAAGAAAAGAACACGAGAGGTGATGTACTGGCCACGAATCAACCAAGATGTGACAAATGAGGTGTCAAACGGCACAATATGCCTGAAATATCGAGCAAGCAATCCGGTAGAACCACTAAAGCCACACCCAGCGCCAGACAGACCTTACCAGAAGGTAGGCGCTGACCTATTTGTATGTCAAGGGAAGGACTATCTTGTAGTCACAGACTATTACTCCCTGTATCCAGAGGTTTGTAGACTGTGCACCACCACTGCAGATGCTGCGATAACATGTATGAAAGCCATATTCTCCAGACATGGCATGGCAAGCGAGGTCTTCACAGACAACGGACCCCAGTTTTACAATGCAAGTTTCCGACACTTTGCCAAAGAGTGGGACTTTGTCCACACAACGTCAAGTCCTCACTTTCCACAGTCCAATGGACTAGTGGAAAAATCGGTCCAGACAGTGAAAAGACTGATGTACAAGGCAAAAAACAGTGGAACTGACTTCTACCAAAGCATGCTTGTATACCGCACAACGCCGCTCGAGTGTGGTATGTCACCAGCCCAACTCCTTATGGGACGTCGGCTAAGGTCAAACCTACCCATCCCGGAGAACCTCCTGAAAACAAAAGAGGGGGAGAAAGTGAGGAAGTTCAAAGAACAACAGAAAGAAAAGCAAAAGTACTACTATGACAGAGGAACACAAAACCTACCTGAACTCCACACTGGTGACCAAGTAAGGTTCAAAGACAAAACAAACATATGGACTCAGAAGGGAACTGTCCTGAGTGAAGTTCAACCAAGATCATACACCATTCAGACAGATGAGGGTGCTGTTCTGCGAAGAAATCGTCGAGATCTTCTCATGGGACCAGCCACAGCAGGTCAAAAGACTGATACTGTTGAACAACCTGATCACACAGCAGGTCAAAAGACTGGTACTGTTGAACAACCTAATTACACAGCTGAGAAATCATCATCGGAGGCAACAACTCAGATTCAAGGACAATCAATCAGAAAATCCTCAAGACACGTGAAGCCTCCTGAGAGACTCATTGAGCAAATTTAAGGACTATTGTTATAGAAGGAAGTAATGTTATCTTATTCTTTCTTCAAGTTCTAGTGTATTTACATATTTCATGTGAACACACAAAGCAAGGTTAAAAAACCTTGATAATGATAATGATAATGTAAGTTCATTAAGTGTTACAGTTAAAATGCAGATTAATACAAAGAAAACATGTTGTTAGTTAAAAGTAAAATACTTTTGTTTTAAGAAAGGGAGATGTAATGATATCAGCAAATAGTGATGGTATTTGCCTGTTTGATTATGATGCCTTACCAGCATGTTTGCCTGATTGATTACTTATGCCTGACCAGCAGAGGGCATGTGAGAGACAAGCAGTTTAGTTTCAGTTTCGCTTTAGATGGATCTCTAACATGATGTCTCCTGTAATGCTGTTAACTGAGTTGAACAAACTTTAGATTAAAAGACATTGGCCTAGAAATTGAGTGCCCTTAGCGCCGATTTTGCGGCGCTGGAGGGCCTAGCGCTGCAATTGGCGCTGGCGCCGAAATTGCCTGGGGCCCTTCCGCCGCGGTAGACCGGTAGCGCTGCGCCGGCACCGATGACGTCATCGGTGTGCGCAGCGTCCCGGTTGCCATGCCGACGGGCCCCAGCGCCGAAATTCAGTTGCGGCCGCCTCGCCCGTGGCAGCCGCAACTAAGACTCTGGCAACAGAGTCTTACAAGTCTTTGCGCCGGTGCATTAAAGGCCCCGCGGCGGCCGGCCGCTTTCCCGCCGGCCGCCTGGCCGCAGCTCCCTCCCCGGACTTCCCCCCCCCACCCCCCCGGAACAGAAGCAAGCCCGGCACTTGTCCGAGGTGCCGGGCTCATTTTTAAAAAGATTTTCGTGGGCCGCGGCCGGGTGCAGGCAGCTCCTCCTTAAGGGAAGGAGGAGGCCTGCACTTCCCGAACCTGCCGCACCGCAGCGGGCGCCGCAGCGCCGGAATAGCGCCGATATTCAGCGCGTAGCGCCAGTTTTCAGGCGCAAACAGCTCGCAGCAGCGCCGGCAGCCGTTTGGGCGCAGAATTGGTGAATTTTGGGCCCGACCAGCGCGACTTAGCTCCGGCACTAACTTCCGGCGCTAAAGCCCTGGCTGCGCCAAAACTCAATTTCTAGGCCATTCTCTTTCATAAATGTCTCGTCATTGAACCCACATACAAATCGATACAAACGGGAATATCTAATGCTGGCAAAAGACTGCGAGATGTTTTCTACTGAATTTGAATGGATTTGACTGAATGCATTTTACATTTGTCTGCTCTGGGTATTGACCTAATATTTCAAAGAATATTGTTTCTTTTTTTTTGTCTTTAAGTATGAATCACAGTGTGACACCATGTTAACCTTACCCAAACAAACCCCAGTGATTACTTACTTCCCAGTTTAGTCCGCAGGGATGGGTCCCACTCTAAGGCAGGTAATGCAGCGTCTTGTGTAGGAATGTTTTTTTGCTGCTTCACATTGTACCCATTTCAGGGCATGTTCCTGATGTTCGGCGAATCTCAAGCTCTTTTGAAACTTTTCAAAAACGTGTGTTCATTTTTCCTGACAACTTTGGCTGGGAGGAAAAGGATTCTGTTCATTTTCGTTGCTCGATATTCTCAACTTGAATATTCGGAAGTGTTTGAGGGAGGATCGTATCAGCAATGTTCTCTGAATAAATTAAATGCCAGCACCATTGCTTTCATCTTAACTGCTCTCCGGTTCAATGCCTTCTGTATTGACAGGCGTGCAAGATCTTCTTTCTCTTTTGTTTTCTCCTTTCCTCTCAATGGGACACAGTTTCATGGGTGGTTTCTACCTCCAGTATGTGAACCAGGAAACCCTTAATGTGTGAGCTCTGGCAGTGAGGTGTTGGCATGGGTATTCAACCATGGAAGCATCACAGCCAGACAAAATCCTGTCCTCACTTTCCAGCAGGGATCACCCAGTAGCCATCAGAGAGCTGTGACTGCTTTATCACCTCACTGGACTAGAGGCACTGAAGCCAATTGTAGCAACTGACTTGGCCAAGATCTTGGCTCGAACCGTGGCGATTTCCCATCTGATTGTGCTACACTGGGTATTTGTTAAAACATAAATTATTTATTCATTCATGGGATGTGGGCGTCACTGGCAAGGCCAGCATTTATTGCCCATCCCTAATTGCCCTTGAGAAGATGGTGGTGAGCCACCTTCTTGAACCGCTGCAGTCCGTGTGGTGAAGGTGCTCCCACAGTGCTGTTAGGGAGGGAGTTCCAGGATTTTGACACAGTGACAATGAAGGATCGGCGATATATGCCCAAGTCAGGATGGTGTGTGACTTGGTGGTGATGGTGTTCCTATGCATCTGCTGCCCTTGTCCTTCTAGGTGGTAGAGGTCGTGGGTTTGGGAGATGCTGTCATAGAAGCCTTGGCAAGTTCCTGCAGCGCATCTTGTAGATGGTACACACTGCAGCCACGGTGCACTGGTGGTGGAGGGAGTGAATGTTTAAGGTGATGGATGGTGTGTCAATCAAATGGGCTGCTTTGTCTTGGATGGTGTCGAGCTTCTTGAGAATTGTTGGAGCTGCACTCATCCAGGCAAGTGGAGAGTATTCCATCACACTCCTGACTTGTGCCTTGTAGATGGTGGAAAGGCTTTGGGGAGTCAGGAGGTGAGACACTCATCGCAGAATACCCAGCCTCTGATTGGCTCTTGTAGCCACAGTATTATGTGGCTGGTCCAGTTACGATCCTAGTCAGTGGTGACCCTCCAGGATGTTGATGGTGGGGGATTCGATGATGGTACTGCCATTGAATGTCAAGGGGAGGTGGTTAGACTCTCTCTTGTTGGAGATGATCATTGCCTGGCACTTGTGTGGCGTGAATGTTACTTGCCACTCATCAGCCCAAGCCTGGATGTTGTCCAGGTCTTGCTGCATGCAGGCATGGACTGCTTCATTATCTGAAGAATTGCGAATGGAACTGAACACTGCAGTTATCAGCGAACATCCCCACTACTGACCTTATTATTGAGGGAAGGTCATTGATGAAGTAGCTGAAGATGGTTGGCCCTAGGACGCTACCTTGAGGAATTCCTGCAGTGATATCCTGGGGCTGAGATGATTGGCCTCCAACAACCACAACCATCTTCCTTTGTGCTAGGTATGACTACTGTCACTGGAGAGTTTTCCCCTGATCTTGACTTCAGTTTTATGAAGGCTCCTTGGTGCCACGCAAAGTCAAATGCTGCCTTGATGTCAAGGGCAGTCACTCTTACCTCACCTCTGGAATTCAGCTCTTTTGTCCATGTTTGGACCAAAGCTGTAATGAGGTCGGGAGCCGAGTGCTTCTGGGGGAACCCAAACTGAGCATTGGTGAGCTTTAAATTGCATTGTATGATTTTGCTTTAACTATTGTATGAGGCAGTAAGTAGCATCAATAGTGATAATGAAGGGTTTTTGTCCTGTTCACTGAGGTCTTTTGGTTCTGACTCGTCATCGACACCTACTCATGAGCAATGACTGACGGTGACAATTGACCAGTCAGAATTGAAAGGGAACTGCAGACAGGACAAAAGCTGACCATCCAACAGGTTCATGCTCATGCCAACTCGTGCCTCAATCTGTGTTGGTCAATTTGTAGAAAGTGGCTTTACAGTCCTGCCATTTGAGGAGCCCTGGCACAGTGGCCGAAGTGTTTGCAACCGTCTTCAGCCAGGAGTGCTGAGTGGATGATCCATCTCGACCTCCTCCCGAGGTCCCCACCATCACAGAAGCCAGACTTCCGCCAATTCGATTCACTCCACGTGATATCAAGAAACGGCTGAGCGCACTGGATACAGCAAAGGCTATGGGCCCCGACAACATCCTGGTTGTCGTGCTGAAGACTTGTGCTCCAGAACTAGCCGCGCCTCTAGCTAAACTGTTGTAGTACAGCTACAGCACTGGCATATACCCGACAATGTGGAAAATTGCCCAGGTATGTCCTGTCCACAAAAAGCAGGACAAATCCAATCCGGCCAATTATTGCTCCAGCAGCCTACTTGCCATCATCAGCTATAATCCGCTGACGTTCCGGGTGGCCAGCAAAACAGGCATTAGGCCCCAATATGTATAACTGAAGGGCCTAATGCCTGTTTTAGGATCCATCACAGAAATTGGTTGGCGATCAGGGAGCAGGTGCCAGGCCCAGTCTCCTTAGGACTCTTCAGCAGCCCGTGCAGCCACCAACGAAATGTACTGTTTTACTGTTGTTGCTGTGGATCCAGGAAGAGCAGGAGTGCTCCCCTAACTGTACAGCACTCGCGATCGACCCTCGCATCCTTTGCCGCTCCCCCTGGGACTTACCTTCGGCCAATGCCAGTGAGGTAAGCGGCTTGATGTTCATTGCTTCAACTGGGCGAGTTACCTGTGATGGTGCGACACATGCTGGCGGCTCGTCTACATTGCTGAAATGAGGCCCGAGCATTGGCAGGTAATCCTTTACATTAAACACGAAAAAAGAAATGTGCCAGTCCAGATTCAGAGACTCCTCTTAAACACCTGGATATGCTGCACTCTTCACAACAGCAATTTTGACCAAACAGTCACAACAGAGGAATTTTAATATACCCCACATCCCTCATATAACACATTCTGCTATACCCCACATCCCTCATATAACACTCTCTGATATACCCCACATCCCTCATATAACACTCTGATATATCCCACATCCCTCATATAACACTCTCTGATATACCCCACATCCCCCATATAACACTCTCTGATATACCCACATCCCTCATATAACACTCTCTGATATACCCCACCTCCCTCATATTACACTCTCTGATATACCCCACATCCCCCATATAACACTCTCTGATATACCCACATCCCTCATATAACACTCTCTGATATACCCCACATCCTTCATATAACACTCTCTGCTATACCCCACATCCCTCATATAACACTCTCTGATATACCCCACATCCCTCATATAACACTCTCTGATATACCCCACATCCCTCATATAACACTCTCTGATATACCCCACATCCCTCATATAACACATTCTGCTATACCCCACATCCCTCATATAACACTCTCTGGTATACCCCACATCCCTCATATAACACTTTGATATATCCCACATCCCTCATATAACACTCTCTGCTATACCCCACATCCCTCATATAACACTCTCTGATATACCCCACATCCCTCATATAACACATTCTGCTATACCCCACATCCCTCATATAACACTCTGATATATCCCACATCCCTCATATAACACATTCTGCTATACCCCACATCCCTCATATAACACTTTGATATATCCCACATCCCTCATATAACACACTCTGCTATACCCCACATCCCTCATATAACACACTCTGCTATACCCCACATCCCTCATATAACACTCTGATATATCCCACATCCCTCATATAACACATTCTGCTATACCCCACATCCCTCATATAACACATTCTGCTATACCCCACATCCCTCATATAACACTTTGATATATCCCACATCCCTCATATAACACACTCTGCTATACCCCACATCCCTCATATAACACTCTGATATATCCCACATCCCTCATATAACACATTCTGCTATATCCCACATCCCCCATATAACACTCTCTGCTATACCCCACACCCTATATTGTAACACTCTGCTATACCCCACATCCCTCACTGTAACACTCTGCTATACCCCGCACCCCTCATATAACACTCTCTGATATACCCCACACCTCTCACTATAACACATTCTGATATACCCCACACCCTATATTGTAACACTCTGCTATACCCCACACCCTATATTGTAACACACTGCTATACCCCACACCCCTCACTGTAACACATTCTGATATATCCCACATCCCTCACTGTAACACTGTCTGATATACCCCACATCCCTCACTGTAACACTCTGCTATACCCTGCACCCCTCATATAACACTCTCTGATATAACCCACACCTCTCACTATAACATATTCTGATATATCCCACACCCCTCACTGTAACACTCTGCTATACCCCACATCCTTCACTGTAACACTCTGCTATACCCCACACCCCTTACTGTAACACGCTGCTTTCCCCACACCCCTCACTGTAACACTCTGCTATACCCTACACCCCTCACTAACATTCTGCTATACCCCACATCCTTCACTGTAACACTCTGCTATACCCCACAACCTTCACTGTAACACTCTGCTATACCCCGCACCCCTCACTGTAACACTCTGTTATGCCCCACACCCCTCATTGTAACACATAGAAACATAGAAGATAGGAGCAGGAGTAGGCCATTCGGCCCTCGAGCCTGCTCCGCCATTCAATGCGATCATGGCTGATCATCCAAGTTCAGTACCCGGTCCCTGCTTTCTCCCCATACCCCTTGATCCCTTTAGCCTTAAGAAATATATCCAACTCCTTCTTGAATATATTTAATGAATTGGCCTCTACTGCCTTCTGTGGTAGAGAATTCCACAGGTTCACCACTCTCTGGGTGAAGAAATTCCTCCTCATTTCTGTCCTAAAAGACCTACCCCTTATCCTTAGACTGTGACCCCTGGTTTTGGATTCCCCGACCATTGGGAACATCCTCCCTGCATCTAGTCTGTCCAGTCCTGCCAGAGTTTTATAAGTTTCAATGAGATCCCCTCTCATTCTTCTAAACTCCAGCGAGTACAAGCTCAATCTACCCAATTTCTCCTCATATGTCACTCCTGCCATCCCAGGTATCAGCCTGGTGAATCTTCGCTGAACTCCTTCCATGGCAAGAATATCCTTCCTCAGATAAGGCGACCAAAACTGCACACAATACTCAAGATGTGGTCTCACCAAGGCCCTGTACAACTGCAGCAAGACATCCTTGTTCCTGTACTCAAACCCTCTTGCTACGAAGGCCAACATACCATTTGCCTTCTTAACCGCCTGCTGCACCTGCATGCTTACCTTCAGCGACTGGTGCACAAGGACACCCAGGTCTTGTTGCACTTCCCCTTCTCCCAATCTACTGCCATTCAGATAATAATCTGCCTTCCTGTTTTTGACACCAAAGTGGATAACCTCACATTTATCCACGTTATATTGCATCTGCCATGCTTCTGCCCAATCACCCAACCTGTCCAAATCATCCTGTAGTTTCTCGGCATCCTCCTCACAGCACACACGCCCACCCAGCTTTGTGTCGTCTGCAAATTTGGAGATATTACATCTAGTTCCCTTGTCTAGATCATTAATATATATTGTGAATAGCTGGGGTCCAAGGACCGATCCCTGCGGTACCCCACTAGTCACTGCCTGCCACTCGGAAAAAGACCCGTTTATTCCAACTCTTTGCTTTCTATCTGCCAACCAGTTCTCTATCCAAGTCAATACCTTGCCCCCAATCCCATGTGCCTTAACTTTACACGCTAATCTCTTATGTGGGACCTTATCGAAAGCCTTCTGAAAGTCCAGATATACCACATCCACTGGTTCTCCCTTATCTATTTTACCAGTTACATCCTCAAAAAATTCCAGTAATAGTCAAGCACGATTTACCTTTTGTAAATCCATGTTGACTTTGTCCGATCCTGTCACTGTTTTCCAAGTGCTCTGCTATTACATCTTTAATAATGGACTCTAGCATTTTCCCCACTACCGATGTCAGGCTTACCGGTCTATAATTCCCTGCTTTCTCTCTACCACCTTTTTTGAATAGTGGGGTAACATTAGCTACCCTCCAATCCATGGGTACTGTTCCAGATTCCATCGAATGTTGGAAGATGATCAGCAATGCATCTACTATTTCTAGGGCCACTTCCTTAAGTACCCTAGGATGTAGATTATCAGGACCTGGGGATTTATCTGCCTTCAATCCCATCAATTTCCAAAACACCATTTCCCTACAAATACTGATTTCTTTCAGCTCCTCCCTTTCATCAGACCCGATGTTCCCCGACATTTCTGGGAGGTTATTTGTGTCCTCCTTTGTGAAGACAGAACCAAAATATGTATTTAATTGGTCTTCCATTTCTTTGTTCCCCATTATAAATTCCCCTGATTCTGACTGCAAGGGACCTATGCTTGACTTCACCAATCTTTTTCTCTTCACATATCTATAAAAGCTTTTACAGTCAGTTTTTATGTTCCCTGAAAGCTTACTCTCATATTCTATTTTCCCTTTCTTAATTAATCCCTTTGTCCTCCTTTGTTGAATCCTAAACTGCTCCCAATCCTCTGGATTACTGCTTTTTCTGGCCAATTTATATGTCCTCTCCTTGGATCTTATGCTATCCCTAATTTCCCTCATTAGCCACGGTTGAGTCACCTTTTTTGATTTATTTTTATACCAAACAGGGATGAACAAATTCTGTAGTTCATCCATGCCGTCTTTGAATGTATGCCATTGCCTGTCCACCGTTAACCCTTTGAGTGACATTCCCCAATCAATCCTACCCAATTCGCGCCTCATACCATCGAAGTTTCCTTTATTTAAATTCAGGACCCTTGTGTCTGAGTCAACTACTTCATTCTCCATCTTAATGAAGAATTCGATCATATTATGATCACTCCGACCCAAGGGGCCTCGTACAACAAGATTGCTAATTAATCCTTTCTCGTTACATAATACCCAGTCTAAGATGGCCTGATCTCTGGTTGGTTCCTCGACATATTTGTCCAGGAAACCACCCCGTAAACACTCCAAGAATTCCTCCTCCACAGTATTGTTACTAATTTGGTTAGCCCAATCTAAATGTAGATTAAAGTCACCCATGATGACTGCTGTGCCCTTTTTGCACGCTTCTCTAATTTCCCTTTTAATGCCATCCCTAACCTCCGCATTACTGTTTGGAGGTCTATATACCACTCCCACTAACGTTTTCTGCCCCATGGTATTTCTCAGTTCTACCCATACAGATTCCACATCATCAGAGCTAATATCCTTCCTTACAATTGTGTTAATTCCTTCTTTAACCAGTAATGCTACCCCACTTCCCTTTCCTTTTTGCCTATCTTTCCTGAATACTGAATACCCTCTGCTATACCCCACACCCCTCACTGTAACACTTTGCTATACCCCACATCCCTCACTGTAACACTCTGATATACCCCGCACCCCTCATATAACACTCTCTGATATACCCACACCTCTCACTATAACACATTCTGATATACCCCACACCCTTCACTGTAACACTGTCTTATACACCCCACACCCTATATTAAAGCACTCTGATATACACCACACCCGTTGTTATGTCCGTGTATAATCAGACACACACTGCGGAGAACGGTACAAGCGATGTTTACTCAACGTGGCTCAGACTGCAACTGAACTGTACAGATTACTGCTCAACGTTATATACAGGTGTGGTCACTGCTGGTACTACAGTATACATGAGCTGTAAAAAGTAGTTCTCCCCCTTAAAAGGTACATACATTACAATTCCTCCCCTTTTAGATTAACAGTACCATAACACTCATTTAACAATTAAATATCAAACTAATTACAATTAACACTTTTAACATGCAACATTAGCTGAAAATAGTCTATTTATAAATTCAGTCTTTGGGGAGGCTTCCTGATCCTTTCTGGATAGCGCCTTTCCCGAGTGTCTTGCTCTTGGTGCGGAGGCGATTCTGGCCCCCTGTCGTCGGTTGGTTCATCAGCTTCCGATGCTACTGTTTCTGGGGTAGATGCTACCTGTACGTCGGGTTCATCACCAGGTACGTATGGGCGAGGCATGGGGTTGACTTGTTCCTGTGACTCTAGGATCTGGTCCGCATGGCGTCTCACGATGCTCTCCCCAACGTCCACTGTGTACATTAGTGGGCCCTGCCGTGTGCATATCGTTCCTGGCTGCCATTTTTCTGTTCGGTAGTCACGGGCCAAGACTGGTTGCCCTACATTGAAGCTCCTTGTTGGCTTCTCATGGATGTGCTGGAATTGCTTACTCTCAACATCTCTTCGTACGTTTGGTCTGAGCAAATCCAGGCGAGATCTTAACCTTCGGTTAAAGAACATCATGGCTGGGGCCTGGTTGGTGACTGCATGTGTCGCATTCCGGTAGGCGAACAGGAAATTGTCCACCTTGTGCTGCAGCGGAATGTTGTCATTGTACATAGCCTTTATTGCCTTCTTAAAGGTTTGTACGAACCTCTCAGCCAATCCATTTGTGGCTGGATGATACGGGGCGGATGTGTAATGCCTTACCCCATTCTTTTTCAAGAACCTCCGGAACTCTTCGGACACAAACTGTGGTCCGTTGTCGGAGCAAATCTGTTCTGGCAAGACATTCCTGGCAAAAATGGTCCATAGGACTGCAATAGTTTTCTCCGTGGTGGTGGAGGACATTTTGATGACCTCAGGCCATTTCGAGTGCGCATCCATGGCTATTAAAAACATTGAGTCCATGAATGGACCAGCAAAATCAATATGCACCCGTTGCCATGGAGATGAGGGCCACTCCCATGGGTGTAGAGGGGCCTGTGGTGGTGCATTTTGGACTTTCTGGCATCCTGAGCAGCTCTTGGTCAGGTCCTCGATTTGTTTATCGATTCCCGGCCACCACACATAAGCCCTGGCTAGGCTTTTCATTTTTACCCCTCCCAGATGACCCTCATGAAGCTCATTGAGCACTCTATCCCTTAACTTGGGTGGAATTACCACTCGGGATCCACACATCAAGGTCCCCCGGCACACTGACAGCTGTTCTCTCCTTGTCGAGAATGCTGGCAACAGCGAGTCGCCATGTGCTGGCCATCCCTTCACCGTCAGATCATATACCCGAGACAGTGTCGGGTCATTTCGGGTTTCTTTTTCGATACAAGCGTTAGTTACCGGTAGGTATTCAACTATCGTCGAATGGAATATTTCGACAGGATCCACTGCTGGTGCTTCCTCCGCAGTAGGCAGTGGCAGGGGTGATAGCCCATCAGCATTTCCATGCTGTTTCGTGCCCTTATATTCAATCTCATAGTGGTGCGCCCCTAGAAAAAGTGACCATCTTTGTAGTCGTTGCGCAGTCATCACCGGAAGGCCCTTCTTCGGATTAAAAATGGAGACAAGAGGCTGGTGATCAGTCAGCAAGGTGAATTCCTGCCCATGCAGATAGTGATTGAACTTTTTCACTCCCCACACTAGGCTGAGGGCCTCCCTGTCAATCTGGGCGTAGTTACGCTCGGCTGAGGTTAGTGATCGTGACGCAAAGGCTATTGGCCTCTCTGAGCCATCCGAGAATTTGTGCGACAGCACCGCTCCAATGCCGTAGGGTGACGCATCACATGCCAACCGAATTGGTAATGCTGGGTTGTAATGGGCCAATACCTCTTTCGATGTGATTAGTGTTTTGCTCTTCTGGAAAGCTCGTCTACATTCATCACTCCACTTCCATGGCACCCCAGTTTGCAGTAGGGTGTTCAGTGGGTGTAGTATTGTAGACAAATTTGGCAAGAACTTATGGTAGTAGTTTACCAGCCTGAGGAACGACCGCAGTTGTGACACATTTTCCGGTGCTGGAGCCTTGACTGCAGCCTCAATCTTCTCTGGGGACTTATGTAACCCCTCTTTATCGATAACGTGGCCACAATACGAGATCTGTTTTCTAAAAAACTCGCATTTGGGGCGGTTAGCTCGGAGCCCATATTCCTGCAATCTAGTGAGCACCTGCTCCAGGTTGGCAAGGTGATCACTGTCATTTTCGCCCGTGACCAGGATGTCGTCCAAATAACACTGGGTCCCTGGGATCCCTTGCAGGACTTGTTCCATTGCCCTCTGCCAAATAGCCGGAGCTGATGCTACCCCGAATACCAGCCGGTTGTATTGGTAGGGACCTTTATGGGTGTTGATTGTGAGGTATTTTTTTGATGCTTCTTCTACCTCCATTTGCAGATACGCCTGGGCCAGATCAATCTTAGTGAAGCGTTTCCCTCCAGATAGTGAGGCGAAAATATCTCCAATCCGCGGAAGTGGATATTGTACGGTGTGAAGGACCGGGTTCACCGTTACCTTAAAGTCCCCACAGATGCGAACCTTCTGTTATGTTCATTAATAACTAGACATTCTTATTATGAACACAGCTAGCTTTTGCTAGTTACTTTTATTGAGCACATGTGGACTTGTACAGCATCTTGTAGAGGCTTCCATCTTGACTGTTGCCTTGTGGGTAGCCTAGCCTCATGGGTAATGTAGTCTTAATATATATACAGCTGGGTAGTGTAGTCTTAATACATACAGCTATATACAGCTCTGCTGCTCCACCTAGTGTCCACCACAGAATGGCATGTTATTGATCACTACATCCCCCTTTCTTTGAGGTTTAACAAAATCAATATCAATCAACTTTCAAGAAAACAATAAAGATAATATCAGTAACACTTTTGTTAGTGCCCTATAAACATAAACATTTTCAAAACAGTCAACACATTTTCAAAGCTTTACATTGTACTCAAAGATTAAGTCTATCAGGCTCTTTTACTTCACGTGTGGATCTTCTCAACACGAGTAAGTCTGATGTGTCTTCATGAGATTGTTATGGCAGTGAATGACAAGATGCAGTTGCGGCATTGTCATCAATCTGCTCTTGTATAGATCGAGGTCTCCTTGCGATCTTTGCTTGGAGAGGGTTTCCGTGTTTCCTTCACTCTTCATGCCATAACTCTCAATGTAGTCAATGCACTCTCGAAAAACTGCTGGCAGCTGGATCCCATCATACAGCATAGTCCTCTCAGCAGCCTCGGCTAATGGAACACCAAAGATTGGCCTGCGGGAAGAAGGAGTATCCACTGGAACTGCTTCCTGCTCTGGTGCTACCAAAGATTGGCCTGAGGGAAGAAGGAGTATCCACCGGAACTGCTTCCTGCTCTGGTGCAGGCTTCTTCTTTTTCTTTTTCTCTTTCCACTGCTTAACAACATCTGCTGCGGTTATATCTTTGGACTTTTTCTCCTTGTGTTTTTCCTCTTTGTGCTTTTCTTCCTTTGGCTTCTCTTTGACCTTAAAGTCTTTTTCTTTCTTCTTGGAGAAACTAGGCTTTTTGAAGACATGGATACCCTTTGGCCTTTTCAGCCTTGATGGGCTCTCTGCTTCATCACCTGAGTCATCTGGTCTGCTTATGGCACAGTTTATACGGTAGACTCTCTTGACCACTTCTAAGTCTTCACAAGCTTTGTCACCTAATAGTGAATCAAGTCTTTCAGCCACAACAGAAAACATGAGATGATGCACTTTGTCTTTGACTGTCACTTTGAGTCTGCATACACCTAAGCTATCTATTTTCTGTCCATTATAGTCCTTCAGTAGTACTGACTTTTTCTGTATTTTGGGCTTTTCTTTCATATTGTTAATGTCACTCATACTGATTAAGTTTGCTTTTGCCCCAGTGTCCAGTTTCAATGTAACTAATGCTCCATTTATCTGCAGTGGGATCATCCATTTGTCCTCTTTTACTGCATTAACTTTATGTTCAGCATTGTCTATTTCTGAGGGCTGCACATTTTCTGTATCTTTTTTGGTATCGTCACATGACACCATTCCTACAAAAAATGTCTCACTTAAATCAGTGTCCTCAATCACATTAACTCGTTGCCCTTTTGTCGTTTTTACTTTTGAAAAGCATTGTTTGGCAAAGTGATTCTTTCCATTACACTTTGTGCACATTTTTCCAAACGCTGGGCATTGTCTTAACTGGTGTTTGTAACCACAGCGTTTACAATTAAAAATTTCATCCTCCGATTGCTTTTCATTTCTGTTCTGCCCACGTTTCTTCCCCTTATAGGAAACAGCACCGACAGCAGCACTTACTACAATCGCATCATTATTGATTTCACTGAAAGTCTTCGCATGCTTTTGAGCTAGCTCGCTGGCTTTGCATATTGTCACAGCATTTTCCAATGTTAGTTCGGTTTCTCTCAACAGACGTTCCCTGTCTTTTTTATCATGAATACCAAACACAATCTGGTCACGAATCATGGATGATTTCAGCTCAGAGAAATTACATGTCTGTGATTTCAGTTTCAGATCAGTTATAAAGCTATCAAAAGTCTCATTTTGTTGCTGTGTCCGAGAACGGAAGATGTATCTTTCATACGTCTCATTCTTTTTGGGAGAGCAATGTGCATCAAATTTTTTTAGCACATCTTCTAATTTTTCTCTGTTCTCCGCTGGATTAAATACAAATGTATTAAATACCTCTATCGCCTGTGGGCCTGCAACCGTAAGCAGCAACGCTATCTTCCTTGCGTCTGGCTTCGTACCGAATCTGATGGCTGCAATGTAGAGTTCGAATTTGCTGTTTAAAAGTCTGCCAATTGTAGTCGATTTTTTCTGTGAGATTCAAACGCTCTGGTGGCTTCAAATTCTCCATGTCGCTTTTCACAATTTTCAGCAGATCTTCACCATCCTGGTACCATGTTATGTTCATTAATAACTAGACATTCTTATTATGAACACAGCTAGCTTTTGCTAGTTACTTTTATTGAGCACATGTGGACTTGTACAGCATCTTGTAGAGGCTTCCATCTTGACTGTTGCCTTGTGGGTAGCCTAGCCTCATGGGTAATGTAGTCTTAATATATATACAGCTGGGTAGTGTAGTCTTAATACATACAGCTATATACAGCTCTGATGCTCCACCTAGTGTCCACCACAGAATGACATGTTATTGATCACTACACCTTCCTTGGTTCCCCAGGCGTGCTGCTCAACGACTTTTTCATCACAGGGACGATGGGTGTAGCCCACTCGCTCCAGTCTACCTTGGACAGTACACCTGAACGTTCCAGACTCTCCAGCACTGCTTCGACGGCTGGGTGGATCGCATAAGGTACCGGTCTGGCCTTAAAAAATTTTGGACTTGCGTTTTCTTCAATTTTAATCGTCGCTGTCATGCCTTTTAGTGTTCCGAGTCCTTGCTGGAACACTTCTTTCGCATCAGTTAGGATCTTTGACAGTCACCCAGGTGTGACGTCATCATCCTTTTTGTCAGCCACAGTCAGTGCCTGTATGGAATGCCAATCCAGTTGTATTTTCCGGATCCATTCACGTCCCAGTAATGGTGGTCCTCCATCTTGCAATACATACAGGTCTAGTTGTGGTGTTTCCTTACCGTTATATATAACGGTCACCCTTATTTTTCCTTTGGGGTAGACTTTTTGCCCCGTGTACGTCTTCAAAATAATTTTTGTGTCTCTCAAGGGTATGTGTGAGAATAGCCGCTCGTAGTCCCGTCGGTTTATGACTGTTAGGGCTGATCCTGTGTCCAATTCCATCTTTACCTGGACTCCTGCTATCTTGAGAGTGACCCAAATGGTTCGGTGATCCTCTGTTGTGATCACATTATGTAGTTTCAGACAACTCAGTTCCTTGCTTTCGGAGTCATTATCACTCTTTTGTTCGTCTGAACTATTCTCCGTTATCTTATGTACCTTCTTGTACTTTCCTTTGGTCGGTTTCTTATTGCTGGTTTTCTTTCCCGACCTGCAGACTCGTGCTATGTGTCCTACTTTTCCACACTGTCTGCACACTTTGTCTTTGAACCAGCAATCATTCTGGTCGTGTGTTCTTCTGCCGCAGCGATAGCACTTCTCTGTTCTATATAACATTTCGTTTGTGCCATATTCTTGCGGTCTCTGTTATATCTCTGCAGTACCCCGTGCTGCTGCTTCATATGATACCGCAATGCTGAAAGCCTTTTCCAGCGTAAGGTCCTTTTCAGATAAAAGCCGTTTCTGGGTTCCTTCACTTTGAAGCCCACACACAAACTTGTCCCTTAAAGTATCTGCTAGTCCCGTTCCAAACTGGCAGTGTTTCAATAGCTTGCGCAGTTCCATTAAATACTCAGCATTACTTTCATCTTTATGCTGGTTCCTTTTGCGAAACTTAAATCTTTCTGCTATCAGCAGCGGTGTGGGTTTTAAGTGGTCCTGTAGGATTGACACTATGTTTTCAAAATCCTTTTCTACTGGCTTCTCTGGGGTTACTAGGTTTCGTAGTAAGCCATACGTTTTTGCCCCCATTGAATTCAACAATACCAGCGCTTTCTTGTCATCTGGCACTTCATTCGCCTTGCAGTATACTTCTATGCGTTCGACATATGTCATCCAATCTTCGACATCATTGTCGAACGCTGTGATACTGCCACTCTTCGGCATTTTTGGGTGTGGTTAGACTGGCTTAAAATGGCGTCTCCCGCGCTTTCCTTTCTTCCCTGCTGCGGCTTAAAATGGCATCTCCCGCGCTGCTGCCAATGCCGCTCTCGGCGGTCCTCGTGGCAAATGGCGACGCCCTGTGGGTTTCGCGCGCTGCTCCTGCGCTGCTGCCAATGCCGCTCTCTGCGGCCCTCATGGCAATGGCAGCGCCTCGCGTTTTCCTGCGCGCCTCTCTCACCCGTTGACGCTGCTCGGCCCTTGAACACCAGCTGCGCTCTGCTCTCTCTCGTCTCTCTCCCCCGTTGACGCTGCTCGGTCCTGAACACCGGCTGTGCCCTGTGTGCTCTGCCCTCTCTCTCTCCCCCGTCGACGCTGCTCAGCCTTTTTCTGTGCCGCTCGGTCAGGCTCTAGCCCGCCGCTGTCCGGGAAGGGTCTGCGCAATACCTGTTGCCAGCCCATTTTGCTGGACCACCGTGACTGGAAAGCCAAGCCTGGCTCTCGACAGCCTCCCCTGCGATGCTCAAATCTCCGCTGGATGACTGGGCGGTTGCCCGTGGTCGACGCCCGTGCTTCTGGACTCGACCTTCTTCCACTGTTCTCCAGGAGCGAATCCCTGGGAGGTGATGCAGAGTTGCAGGTAGGTTCGAATCTGCCTCGTCGCCACTGTTATGTCCGTGTATAATCAGACACAGACTGCGGAGAACGGTACAAACGGTGTTTACTCAACGTGGCTCAGACTGCAACTGAACTGTACAGATTACTACTCAACGTTATATACAGGTGTGGTCACTGCCGGTACTACAGTATACATGAGCTGTAAAAAGTAGTTCTCCCCCTTAAAGGTACATACATTACACCCGTCACTGTAACACTGTCTTATACACCCCACACCCTATATTAAAACACTCTGATATTCACCACACCCGTCACTGTAACACTGTCTTATACACCCCACATTCTATATTAAAGCACTCTGATATTCACCACACCCGTCACTGTAACACTGTCTTATACACCCCACACCTCACTGTAACACTTCACGGGAGCATTATAGGACAAAATAACTGACACCGAGCCACATAAAGAGATATTAGGACAGATAACCAAAAGCTTGGTCAAAGAGGTAAGTTTTAAGGAGTGTCTTAAAGGAGAGAGAAGTAGAGAGGCAGAGAGGTTTAGGGAGGGAATTCCAGAGCTTAGGGCCTTGGTAGCTGAAGGCATGGCCACCAATGGTGGAACGATGGAAGTCGGGTATTCACAAGAGGCCAGAATTGGAGGAACGTGGAGTTCTCAGAGGGCTGTAGGGCTAGAGGAGGTTACAGAGATAGGGAGGGACGAGGCCATGGAGGGATTTAAACACAAAGATGGGAATTTTAAAAATGAGGCATTGCCAGACCAGGAGCCGATGTAGGTCAGCGAGCACAGGGGTGATGGGTGAACAGGACTTGGTGTGAGTTCGGATACGGGTAGCAGAGATTTGAATGAGTTCAAATTTACGGAGGGTGGAAGATGGAAGGCCGGCCAGGAGAGCATTGGAATGGTTGAGTCTAGAAGTAACAAAAGCATAGATGAGGGTTTCAGCAGCAGCTGGGTTGGGCCGGGGCAGAGACAGGCAATATTTGAAGTAGAAGTAGGCGGTTTTGGTGATGGATAGGATATAGGGTCGGAAGCTCCGCTCAGGGTAAAGTAGGATGCCAAGGTTACGAATAGCCTGGGTCAGCCTCAGACAGTTGCCAGGGAGAGAGATGGAGTCAATAGCTAGGGAACAGAGTTTGTGGGGGGAACTGAAGACAATGGCTTCGGTCTTCCCAATATTTAATTGGAGGAAATTTCTGCTCATCTAGTACTGGATGTCGGACAAGCAGCGTGACAAATCAGAGGAAGTGGAGCAGTCGAGAGAGGTGGTGGAGAGCTAAAGCTGGGTGTTGTCAGCATACGTGTGGAACCTGACGTTGTGTTTTCAGATGATGTTGCTGAGGGGCAGCATGTAGATGAGAAATACGAGGGAGCCAAGGATAGATTCTTGGGGGTCTCCAGAGGTAACGGTGCGAGAACAGGAAGAGAAGCCATTGCAGGTGATTCTCTGGCTACGACTGGACAGATAAGAATGGAACCAGGTGAGGGCAGTCCCACTGAGCTGGGCGTTGGATGAAGATGGTGTGGCCAACCATGTTAAAGGCTGCAGACAAGTCGAGTAGGATGATGAGGACCACTGTCACAGTCACATAGGATGTCATTTGTGACACCCCTCACTATTATGCCCTGTTATATCTTTGACTGCCAGTCTGACATTAACTCCTGGATAAGTTGAAATTTGCACCAGCTCATCAATGGCAAAACCAAAACATCCTTTCCTGCCAGTACCTATATCACTGGCTTTGACTCCCTGGCTGCCAGCACAGGATGAACCGAATGGTGTACTGACCCCAGTGTCCTGTTCCACCCAGTGCGGAACATTTTAGCCCCATGATCAGTCTGCGGTCCGCATTCTTCCATCTCCTGCTTCTGTCCCTACCTCTTCCCCCACTGATGCTAAAACTCTAATCCATACCTGCATTAACTCGGTGATTGATTTCTCAAATGTTCTCCTCACTGGCCTCTCTTCCTTAACAAGTTAATCCAGCACAAGTTTTGTATACACCTTGTCCTTGTCAAGGTCCTGGCTCCCTGTGACCCAGCAAATCAATTTCAAGTTCCTTTTCTTTGGTTTCAAATTCCTCCATTTTATCTGAGTAACCCTCTGCAAGAGCATTTCCCAGACTGAACCCTTTCCTCCTTTCACTCTAGATTAGTGACGCTCACTTCCGCCATCAGTTACTTATCTTTCAGCCACCACACACCTGGATCTGCAAATGTCTGTTTCTTTCCCTGGACTCAAAGTTCTCCGAAAAACCTTTCTATTTGATCATGGCTTTGGTCTCTGTAGTGTATGTAACCGTTCCACCTTTAAGAGAACTACTTTAAGGGTTGCACTACTTTATCTTGGCTGCTGTATACTGTAATACCGGTGGTGACCACACCGGTATATAAGTGCTGTGTAATGATTTATTGGGCAGTTCCGCCCTGACCTTCAGCCAGTAAAGACCTGTTAAATTTTACTCTTGTGGTCTGTGTAGTAATTCTCAATATAACACACAGACTTAACAATGGCGACGAGTTCGATCTTACCCTGCGGCAGAGATACATCCAAGGCAGTTTAACGGGCGTCGAGAGGAGGCATCCGCCCTCATCATTCTGCTGAGAAAAGACTCGGGTCTGCAGAGCAAAGGAAGAAGGAAGAATTCTGACACGAAGCCTTCCATCAGCAACAGGCAGTGATCATCCCTCTATCACGGTGGTGGTAAGCCGATCAGCGATGAGCAGCAAGTCGGCCACGTTGACTGTGAGTAGGGGAGAAAATAAAACAAAACAAAAAAAAAAACGGAGGATATAAGGGCGGAGAACTCGACCACGGCCGGGGAAAGGAGCCGGACAGAAGTCGGGGCCAGAGGCGCTGAGACTGGGGCAGCGTAAGGCACGGAAGCTGCGGTGCATGCAAACGCAGCCGGTGCGAAAGACCGGGCTGCAAGCGGGCTGGGAGACGCAACAGCGTCGAGAGAGAGCTCGACCGTGACCGGTGAAAAAGGCCGGGCAGCTACCGAGGCCGCGAGGCGCAGCGACCGGGTCAGCGTAAGGCGCGGGAGAAAATAAAAAATAAAAAAACCGCGGAGAACTCAGCCGCAGCCGGGGGGGAAAGGACCGGACTGCAAGAGGGGCTGGGAGGCACGATTTGAAACCGCTGGGGGAGGGCGAACGCAGCAAATCGGCAATCGCCATTACAGCCAGCGGGGGAGGAAGGCAAATGCGGGAAGCCGCCATTTTCGGAGGCGGGGGAAGAAGACGAGCGCGGGAAACCGCCATTTTGTAAAAAGAATTTTTTTTTAATTTTGTTTCTCAAGAAGATCGCGAGGATGCCTAAGCGTGGTAACATCAACGATTTCGATCCCGATGTTGAAGATTGGGCCACGTATGTAGAACGCATAGAGATATATTGTAAGGCAAATAAAATATCAGATGAAGATAAAGCACTAACCTTACTAAACTCAATGGGTGCGAAGACATACGGGCTATTGAAGCATCTTCTATCACCAGCTAAACCGGCGGATCAGACTTTCGCTAATATTGTTGCTGTCCTGAAGAATCATTTGAACCCCACACCGCTGATGTTGGCGGAACGATTTAAATTTTATGCGAGAACGCAACTGAAAGAGGAAAGCAACGCGGAGTATTTAATTGAACTGCGCAAGCTAGCGAAATACTGTCAGTTTGGGGAAAGCCTGACAGAGGCACTGAGAGACAAATTCGTGTGTGGATTGTCGAAAGAAGGAACACAAAAGCGGTTGCTTGAAGAGAATGATCTTACACTTGATAAGGCTGTTACTATTGCAGCATCGCACGAAGCCGCAGCGAGAGGCACCGCGGAAATGCAGCTGAAGGCAGCGGTACTCAGCGTAGATCAAATGGCTTTGGGTACAACGAAATGTTATCGTTGTGGGAAGACAACACACGATCAGAACCAATGCCGGTTTAAAAACCAGGAATGTAGAAAATGTGGCAAGCTTGGTCACATAGCTAAAGTATGCCGGTCAGGAAAGAAGACCAGCAACAAAAAGTCACCACAGGAAAAGTGCAGAAAGGTACATAAGGTGGCTGAGGAGAGTTCGGATGAACAGAATTCGGATTCAGACTCCAACAGCAAGGAACTGGGTAGTCTGAGAATTCACAACGTGAGTAAGGAAGCTGACCGACAAACTATCTGGGTCACACTGCAGATAGCAGGAGTCCAAGTGAAGATGGAATTGGACACCGGATCGGCATTGACGGTCATGAATAAGCAAGACTACAAAAAGTTATTCAAACATATTCCCCTACGGGATACGGAGATAGTATTGCAGACATACACGGGGCAAAAAGTATACCCCATCGGAAAGATAAAAGTCAAGGTGAAACACAAGGGCAAAGAACACCAAGGAATGGACTTATATGTACTACCTGAGGGAGGTCCACCACTTCTGGGACGGGAGTGGATCAGGAAAATAAATATGGACTGGCACTCCCTAAACGCAATAACGGTAGATTCCGGAAAAAAAGATGTCAAACCTGAACGATTGTCCAGAATATTGGATGAGGCTAAAGAGGTGTTCCAACAGGGACTGGGAACACTGAGAGGAATTAAGGCAAAAATCAAGATTGCAGAACATGCAAACCCAAAAATTTTCAAAGCCAGACCGGTACCGTATGCAATACGACCTGCTGTGGAAGCTGAGCTGGAAGGGCTGGAACGTTCAGGAGTACTGTCTAAGGTGGACTGGAGTGAGTGGGCCATGCCCATTGTTCCCGTCATGAAGCGTTCATCGAGTAACAAGCCAGGGGAACCGGGGAAGGTCCGCATCTGTGGAGACTTCAAGATCACCGTTAATCCGGTGCTTCACACGGTGCAATATCTGCTTCCGCGGATTGAGGATATCTTTGCTTCATTGTCTGGCGGGAAACGCTTCACCAAGATAGACTTGGCGCAAGCGTACTTACAGATGGAAGTTGAGGAAGAGTCGCGCCAGTATCTCACAATCAGCACGCACAGAGGCTTGTATCGATATAATAGACTGGTTTTTGGAGTGGCTTCGGCTCCGGCAATTTGGCAGAGGGCCATGGAGCAGGTATTACAGGGAATTCCAAGCACTCAATGTTACTTGGACGATATCCTGATTACAGGAGATGACGATGAGGAACACCTTGCAAATTTGAAACTGGTGCTCACCAGGTTGAAGGAATATGGCCTTCGAGTTAATCGCCAGAAATGTGAGTTCTTTCAGGAACGGATCTCGTACTGTGGTCATGTCATTGACCAGGAGGGGCTGCACAAGTCACCTGACAAGATCGAAGCTGTTGTGAAGGCTCCCGCTCCGGAAAATGTATCCCAGTTGAGATCGTTCCTAGGGTTGATCAACTATTACCATAAGTTTCTGCCAAATCTATCCACGGTGCTGCGCCCGCTGAATGCTCTTTTGCAGAAAGAAGTACCATGGAAGTGGAGCGAGGACTGTAAGAAGGCCTTTCGCAAAAGCAAGACATTGATCACCTCAGAGGAAGTGTTGGCTCACTTCAACCCAACGCTACCTATTCGTTTAGCTTGTGATGCTTCTCCTTATGGTATTGGAGCAGTACTCTCACACAAGTTGCCAAATGGCTCGGAAAGGCCAGTCGCATTTGCATCCAGATCATTGACCTCCGCTGAGCGCAACTATGCTCAGATAGATAGGGAGGCTCTCAGCCTGGTGTGGGGAGTAAAGAAGTTTCATCATTACCTGCAGGGCCAGAAGTTTACACTGCTGACAGACCACCAGCCGTTGGTATCCATATTCAACCCTAAAAAGGGCGTTTCCATTATGACAGCGCAAAGGCTACAGAGGTGGTCCCTTTTCCTAGGGGCACACCAATATGACATAGAATACAAAGGATCAAAACAGCATGGGAATGCTGACGGTTTATCACGCCTACCGTTGCCAACGGTAGAAGAGGCGCCTACAGGGGACCCAGTGGAGATGTTCCACTCAACCATAGTGGAATGTCTACCAGTAACAAATTCTACGATCGAAAAGGAAACAAGAAATAACCCGACTCTCTCACGAGTCTACGATTTAACGGTGAAGGGATGGCCAGCACATGGCGAACCACTGTTGCCAGCATTTTCGCAAAGAAGAGAACAGCTGTCAGTGTGCCGAGGAACTTTGATGTGTGGATCCAGAGTGGTGATTCCACCCAAACTCCAGCAAAAAGTGCTAAAGGAGCTTCACGAGGGGCATCTGAGTGGAGTGAAAATGAAGAACCTAGCCAGAGCGTTCGTGTGGTGGCCAGGTATCGATGGAGACATCGAAGAAATGACCAAGAGCTGTTTAGGATGCCAGAAGGTCCAAAACGCCCCACCACAAGCTCCTCTGCATCCATGGGAGTGGCCCTCATCTCCATGGCAAAGGGTACATATCGACTTTGCTGGTCCATTTATGGACTCAATGTTCTTAATCGCGGTGGATGCACACTCCAAGTGGCCGGAGGTAATAAAGATGTCCTCCACCACCACGGAAAAAACCATCACAGTATTAAGGACCATATTTGCCAGGAATGGGCTGCCGGAACAGATCTGTTCTGATAATGGACTGCAATTTGTGTCCGAAGAATTCAGGAAGTTCTTAAAAAACAATGGGGTTAAGCACTACACGTCCGCCCCATACCATCCCGCCACCAATGAATTAGCTGAAAGGTTTGTCCAGACCTTCAAGAAGGCCATAAAGGCCACGGGTAATGAAGACATAAATCTACAACATAAGGTAGATAACTTCTTGTTGGCATACAGGAATGCAACACATGCGGTCACAAACCAAACTCCCGCCATGATGTTTTTCAATAGAAGACTAAGATGCCGGCTGGATTTGATCAAGCCAAACATCAGAAGGGACGTAGAGAACCGGCAATTTCAAGGCATGAATGAAAGGCCAACTAGAACCTTCCAGATAGGTCAACAAGTTTTGGCCCGGGACTACCGTACCGAGAAATGGCAGCCTGGAACTATTTGCAGACGACTAGGACCGCTGATGTATACCGTGGACATTGGTGAAAGCATAATAAGGCGCCATGCTGACCAGATCATAGCGTCATCCGAAAAGGGACAACCTACACCACAACTCTATACGCCTAATGATGACGCAGAGATACCCATAGTATCTACCTCCGATCCGGTGATACTGGAACCAGATGAACCCGACACTGACATTCAAGCCGAATCGACCTTGCCAAAAGAACCTACTACACCACCGAAAACTACTACACCACCGAGGCGTTATCCGGACCGAGTCAGGAATCCTCCAGAGAGACTGAATCTGTGAACTGTTTTTACATTAAGTTGTGTAGATATGTTATGATGTTATGTTTAATGGGAAGATATACTGTTAACCTAAAAAGGGAGGATTGTAGTGTATGTAACCGTTCCACCTTTAAGAGAACTACTTTAAGGGTTGCACTACTTTATCTTGGCTGCTGTATACTGTAATACCGGTGGTGACCACACCGGTATATAAGTGCTGTGTAATGATTTATTGGGCAGTTCCGCCCTGACCTTCAAACAGTAAAGACCTGTTAAATTTTACTCTTGTGGTCTGTGTAGTAATTCTCAATATAACACACAGACTTAACAGTCTCTCCTAAAATTTCCCCTCTACCACTTCTCTGATAAAGCACTCCAAGGCATTCTTTTACATTGGACACACAGTATGTATAAATTGGTGATGTATCTTCAGAGAGACGGGACTGAGGGATATTCTGAGAAGGTGGGAAGATGAGATTGATCTCTGGATGAACAATAGTGTCACATTTCAGGATTTTTTGACCACTTTTCCACAGAAAGGTTTTAGAAAAAAAAGTTAAAGGTTGTCTTTTAAAGGCACAGGCCTAGAAATTCGGTTGGTAGCGCCGGCGCTGAGCGCCTAAAGAGGCCTAGAATTGGGGCGATACCCTATGTTGGGGCGGTCGCTATGAAGATAGCGACAACTCAGATATTGACTATACATTTAGCGCCTGCGCTAAGTGTTTGTGCGCACCCGCGAGCGCAAGCAGATCATGACGTCATTTCAGTGTGCAACGCCTTCTAGGAGCGCCTGAGCGCATATTGGGTGGCGCCCGGAGCCTTAACGCCTAGCGCTATTAGTGACAGTTCGAGGGAGGGCTAGCAGGCCCTTCTCGGAGTAGGGGGGCGCTATTTAAAGGGGACAGCTCTAGTGCAGAATCTTCAGCCACTTGGCCTGCTCATTGCGATTGCTGCTGGATAGAGTTGGCGAGCTACTGTGGAGCGGAGTTTTGGGAATTTAGCTTTACAGTACTTGGGACCTTCAAACCTGTCCGCAGCACTTGCAGCACTACACCTAAAAGCCTTTTGACCAACTGGCATCGGAATGGGAGCTTCTTTGGAGGGTGACGGCCTCATCACCCAACACTGTGAAGGGGCAGAGAGACGGCGGGAGAGAGGGCCGGGATTGGCCAGAAGGAGGAGGGGCAATGGAGGTCGGCCAATCCAACGGGATGATGCGAGGGTCTTTAGGCAGCAGGTGACAAGCCTTGACATGTCGGAGGAGCAGTGTTTGGGAAGGCTCCGATTCTGGAGGGACATTGTTACTGATCTGTGCCACTTGCTTGGTCAGGATCTGCAGCCGCGTGAATGGTGCAGAACCTCTCTGTCCGTGATCGCTAAACTGACTGATGGCCTCAAATTTTATGCCAACGGATCCTTTCAGTCAGCCATTGGGGACATTGCGACTGTCGCTCAGGTTGCAGTCCACTGTTGCATCCGGCAAGCTACAGATGCCCTTTATAGGCGAAGTCGTCAATTCATGACCTTGCCTCTGACCCTGCACAAGCAGGCGGAGCGCGCGCAGGGTATCGCTTCTATTGCGGACTTCCCCATGGTGCAGGGGGCGACTGACAGCACACACGTGGCTTTGAGGGCGCCATGCCATCATCCTTAGGACTTCCGCAACCGCAAGGGGCTCCACTCCCTCAACATGCAGCTGGTCTGTGACCACCGCCAAATCATCATGGCAGTCACCGCGCATTTCCCAGGGTGCAGCCACGATGCCTTTATCCTGCTGTTGACCTCAGTTTGTAACCTTTTTGAGGGGCTGGCTCGAAGACGAGGCTGGCTTACTGGGGACAAGGGCTATCCTCTCTGGCCATGGCTGATGACAACACTCCGTGTGGCCGACACCCCAGCAGAAGAGCTGATCAGCAGCGGCCATCAGGCGACCAGGCACAGTAAACAACACACTATTGCTGTTCTCAAAAAGCGTTTCTGATGTCTGGAACATTCGGGGGGATCCTTGCAGTACTCGCCGCAGCAAGCGGGACACATCGTCGTTGTCTGCTGCATGCTCCACAACTTGGCGAATCGACGCACCCAGCCAATTCCAGCTGTCCCTCAACGACCAGCAGAGCAGGCGGAGGAGGAGGAGGATGAGGGGGAGGAGGAGGAGGAAGAGCAGGTGGAGGAGGAGGATGAGGAGGAGGAGGAGGAGGAAGCGCAGGCGGAGGAGGAGGAGGAGGAGGAGGAAGATGGAAGGGCTGCTGAAAGTGGAAGGGCCATACGTCAGAGGCTCATCAGGACTCCTTTCGAGACCCCTGTGGCGGAATGATGAGAGTCTTAACTCATGCGCACTTTGGATGTTTGACGGCCACTGAATGCCAGCATCACTGAAAGTAGTCACGTGCACCATGCCACATTGAAACTTCTGTTTATTGGCACAAAAGTCTTTCATTACAGCAAAACAACGTAATGTCAACAGAAACCATAAGTTACTAAATAACTGTGAACTCTTCGGCAAAGCCGCAAAACTCAACAAACCTTCTGCAAATATAACAACAGGTGAGGGTGTCCTTGAATTTGGACAAAGAAACGTCTCAGCACCTCCCTCTACAACTGGCCCCTTGAGGGAGAATGACTTCTCTTTCGCGCCCAGCCCCTTCCCTCCCTGCTGCTCCTACGTAATTGGACCCCAGTGGCGGGCTCAAGGCTGGGGGACGCCTGCTCACTGTGTGGAAGCGCAGAAGCCCCTGAGGTACGGCCTGGCCGACCTCTGGGCTTGGAGGGTGCGGACGCAGGATGCTTGATGTGACCACGGCTGGAAGCAGTGTGCCCTGCAGGTGGTGGCAGCTGCAATGCAGACGTCCCAGCGCTGGCATGTGCAATGGTCTCCTGCCGAGAGAGGACACCTGCACCATGGTCGGACGACACACTGGCTATCTGAGGGGAGCGGCTCGGCTCATCTGCCACAATCGCATGCTCCACTGATTCCTGGCCTTGTATGGGACTGGAAGGGCCCGGGGTGATCCTAACTGTGGTGTATGTGCCTTTAAGAGCAATTATGGTGTATGTGCCTTTAAGAGCCCCAGGTGTGCGTAATGCCGGTAATTGCCACTTGGGCTATATAAGCCTGTGTATTGTGTATATCCTTTAGAAACCCCCCCAGACTTGCTTAGTAAATACCTATGAACCAATTCCTGTCTTCAGTGTCTTTACCTACACACGGACACTACAGTGGCGACGAAGTGGAAACGGACTTACCTGCAATTCGGCAGCACCTCAAGGACATCGATTCCTCCAGCGTCCAGAAGACTCAAGGAAGTAAGAGAAACTGTGGTTTCACCAGCTGGCCAAGCTGGTGACAGGTACTGCACTAATCCTTCCTGGGCGTCAGGCTGGAGCTCCAGCGGCGGGCTCTACAGCTGAGACAGGCAGCGAAATCGGAGGCAAGCAATAACGAACTGGGAGGGTGCACTCGAGAGACGGCCGGCGCGGCAAGCAGGTCAGCGTTTAGACCTCCGTCGGGAACGAGTCTCCAACAGTGAATAAACAGCGTTGTTATCGATAGCAGCGGCGGGAAAGCGCGGGAAGCGCCATATCTTTTCTGAAATGCCTAAATCTGGTAATATTGAGGCTTTTGATGGCGAAATAGAAGATTGGACCACATACGTGGAAAGAGTAGAGGTTTATTGCACTGCAAATGGAATAACAGATGAAAAAAAAGCTTCAGTACTTCTGAACTTAATGGGCGCGAAGACATACGGGCTGTTACGAAATTTACTCACTCCAGCCAAACCAAAGGACAAGACTTTTAAAGAAATTGTTGATATCCTGCAGGAGCATTTAAACCCAACACCGCTGCTGATAGCGGAACGATTCAAGTTCTTCAAGAGAAATCAACACAAGAATGAAAGTAACGCTGATTACCTAACCGAATTAAGAAAGCTATCAAAGTACTGCCAATTCGGAGCAGGACTATCGGATTATCTTCGAGACAAATTTGTTTGCGGTCTCTTAAGTGAAGGAACACAAAAAAGACTGCTTTCTGAAAAAGATTTAACATTGGACAAAGCTTTCAGTGTGGCTGTATCATACGAAGCAGCAGCAAAAGGAGCTGCAGAGATACAACAAGAGACACAGGACTTCAGCACCCATAAAATGACACAGGAGTTCGGAAGATGTTATCGCTGCGGCAGATCCACCCATAACCAGAGGGACTGCTGGTTCAAGGGCAAAGCATGCAGGCAATGTGGTAAGATTGGACACATTGCACGGGTATGCCAATCTGGACAAAATAAATCCACTGACAGAAAACAAAAAATCAATAAAGAAAAGTACAGGAAGGTACAAATGATGGCGGACAGTAGCTCCGAAGACCAGAATAGCGATAGCGACTCCGGAAACAAGAGACTAAGCTGTCTCAAATTACATAATGTACTTGCCAAAGAGGATTACCAAACCATTTGGGTTACCCTCACAATAGCAGGGTCCCCAGTTAAAATGGAGCTAGATACAGGATCAGCTCTAACCGTAATAAATCGATGAGATTACAAGAGGCTATTTTCGCATATACCTCTAAAAAACACATCCATTATCTTAAAAACATATACGGGGCAGAAAGTCTACCCCAAAGGAAAAATAAGGGTGCCTGTGGTATACAACGGCAAAGAAATACAAAAGTTGTATTTATACATTCTACAAGATGGTGGTCCACCGTTGTTGGGACGTGAATGGATAAGGAAGATACGTTTAGACTGGCACTCCATTCAGGCACTGACGGTGACCAGTAAGGAAAAAAACAATGATGACATCATACCTGAACGATTAAAAGACATCTTGGCCAACGCCAAAGAAGTGTTTCAAGAGAAACTAGGAACCTTGAAAGGCATCACCGCCTCAATAAAAGTGGAAGATACAGCAATTCCAAAATTTTTTAAGGCAAGACCGGTGCCATACGCAATACGTCCGGCAGTTGAGGCAGAGCTGAAGAATTTGGAAAAGGCAGGCGTATTATCCAAAATAGATTGGAGCGAATGGGCAACACCCATCGTTCCAGTCATGAAAAAAACATTGAAAAATAACTCTGAGGAACAGAAACAAATTCGCATCTGTGGGGACTTTACGGTGACTGTAAACCCGGTCCTTCACACGGTACAGTATCCTCTTCCGAGGATAGAAGATATTTTCGCCTCACTATCCGGAGGGAAACGTTTCACAAAAATTGACTTGGCACAGGCATATCTACAGATGGAGGTTGAGGAGACCTCTAAAAAGTATCTCACAATAAACACACACAAAGGCCTGTACCAGTACAATCGACTGGTTTTTGTAATAGCATCAGCTCCAGCTATCTGGCAAAGAGCTATGGAGCAAGTCCTGCAAGGGATTCCGGGGACTCAATGCTACCTAGACGACATCCTTATAACAGGAGAAAACGACAATGAGCACCTTGCCAATTTGGAACAGGTGCTCACTAGGCTGAAAGAACGGGGCCTACGAGCAAATCGCCCCAAGTGCGAATTTTTCCAAAATCAGATATCATATTGTGGCCACATAATTAATAAGGAAGGGTTGCATAAGTCACCTGAAAAAATTGAAGCAGTTATAAAAGCCCCAGCACCTGAAAATGTTTCACAATTAAGGTCATTCCTGGGATTAATAAATTACTATCATAAATTTTTACCGAACTTATCAACTATTCTACACCCTCTTAATGATCTTCTACAGACAGGAGTGATTTGGAAATGGAACGAAGACTGTAAACGTGCCTTCCATAAATGTAAAGACTTAATCACATCCGAGAAAATTTTGGCTCATTACAACCCATCACTACCAATCAGACTGGCGTGCGATGCATCCCCTTACGGCATAGGAGCGGTATTGTCCCATAGATTCCCTGATGGCTCGGAACGGCCTATAGCTTTTGCATCACGCTCATTGAACTCAGCTGAGCGTAACTATGCCCAGATAGACAGGGAAGCACTCAGCCTGGTATGGGGAGTGAAGAAATTCAACCATTACCTACACGGACAAAAATTTACCTTGCTTACTGACCATCAACCCCTCATCTCCATATTCAACCCTAAAAAAGGTGTCCCCATTATGACGGCACAAAGACTACAGAGGTGGTCCCTTTTTCTAGGGGCACACCAATACAACATTGAATACAAAGGGTCAAAACAGCATGGGAATGCTGACGGTTTATCACGCCTACCGTTGCCAACGATAGAAGAGGCACCTACAGTAGACCCAGTAGAGATATTCCACTCTACCATAGTGGAATGTCTACCGGTGACAAATTCTGCCATTGAAAGGGAGACAAGAAATGACCCTACTCTCTCACGGGTCTACGATTTAACAGTGAAGGGATGGCCAGCACATGGCGAACCACTGTTGCCAGCATTCTCGCAAAGAAGAGAACAGCTGTCAGTGTGCCGAGGAACCTTGATGTGTGGATCCAGAGTGGTGATTCCACCCAAACTCCAGGATAAAGTGCTAAAGGAGCTTCACGAGGGGCATCTGGGTGGAGTGAAAATGAAGAACCTAGCTAGGGCGTTTGTATGGTGGCCAGGTATCGATGGAGACATCGAAGACATGACCAAGAGCTGCCTAGGATGCCAGAAGGTCCAAAATGCTCCGCCACAGGCCCCTCTACGTCCATGGGAGTGGCCCTCATCTCCCTGGCAAAGGGTGCACATCGACTTTGCTGGTCCATTTATGGACTCAATGTTCTTAATCGCAGTTGATGCACACTCCAAGTGGCCGGAGGTAATAAAGATGTCCTCCACCACCACGGAAAAAACCATCACAGTATTAAGGACCATATTTGCCAGGAATGGGCTGCCGGAGCAGATATGTTCTGATAATGGACCGCAATTTATGTCCGAAGAATTCAGAAAGTTCTTAAAGAACAATGGGGTAAAGCACTACACGTCCGCCCCATACCATCCCGCCACCAATGGATTGGCTGAAAGGTTTGTCCAGACCTTCAAGAAGGCCATCAAGGCCATGGGTAATGAAGACATAAAACTTCAGCACAAGGTGGATAACTTCTTATTTGCATATAGGAATGCAACGCATATGGTTATTAACCAAACTCCCGCCATGATGTTCTACAATAGAAACCTAAGATGCCGGCTGGATTTGGTCAAGCCCAACATCCGAAGGGACGTGGAGAACCGGCAGTTTCAGGGCATGAATGAAAGGCCAACTAGGGCCTTCCAGATAGGCCAACCGGTTTTGGCCCGGGACTACCGTACAGAGAAATGGCAGCCTGGAACTATCTGCACACGATTAGGACCACTGATGTATACCGTGGACATTGGAGACAGCATAATAAGGCGCCATGCTGACCAAATCATCAAGTCATCCGAAAAGGGACAACCTACACCACCACTCTATACATCTAACGATGAAGTAGAGATACCCATATCTACCTCCGATCCGGTGATACTGGAGCCCGATGAACCCGACACTGGCCTTCAAGCCGAATCAGCCTTGCCAGAAGAACCTACTACACCACCAGAAACTACTACACCCCCGAGGCGTTATCCGGACCGAGTCAGGAAGCCTCCTGAGAGACTAACTTATAATTAATTAATACAGCAATGTATATTATTTTGCATATAACATGTAATTAATAATTACTTAAAATATGATGTACTAGTTAGCTAGAAGGGGAGGAATTGTGGTGTATGTGCCTTTAAGAGCCCCAGGTGTGCGTAATGCCGGTAATTGCCACTTGGGCTATATAAGCCTGTGTATTGTGTATATCCTTTAGAAACCCCCCCCCAGACTTGCTTAGTAAATACCTATGAACCAACTCCTGTCTTCAGTGTCTTTATCTACACACGGACACTACACTAACTGATGCAGAGAGGGTGGCTGCAGTGAGAGATTGCGTTGCCTCAATCTGGGTGTGGAGGAGCCCAGCAAGTGACTGCATGGCAACAGTGAGGACCTGTGTGCCAGGTGCCAGTGCTTCGGAGATGCCCTGGACAGTTCTTCCCATTGCTTCGGACAAGGCAGGTGCCGACCGCTCCACTGCCTCGGACAAGCCCTGGACAGACCTTTCCAGGGATTGTCCGAAGCCCTGAACAGTCCTTTCCATAGCCGACTCAAAGCTGTGGACAGTCCTCTCCATTGTTGGGCCGAAGCCCTGGATAGTCCTGTCCATTGTTGCCCCGAAGCCCTGGATAGACCTGTCCATTGTTTCCCCGAAGACCTGGAGAGCCCTGTCCATTGTTGCCCCGAAGCCCTGGATAGACCTGTCCATTGTTTCCCCGAAGACCTGGAGAGTCCTGTCCATTGTTGCCCCAAAGCCCTGGAGAGTCCTCTCCATTGTTGCCCCGAAGTCCAACATACACTTAGCCAATGAATCTATTGACTCAGGCATCTTCTCCACTGCAGCCATCAGCTCCGTGTGTCTGACCCAGGCCTGTTTGCTCATTTCAGCCAGGCGACGCACCTCATCTGCACTCTGTGCAGCAGTCATCACTACCTGCCTTGCCCTCCGGGGAGACGGTGGCGAACTTGCCTACCCCCCTTGCGTTGCTGCATGCCGCTTGGTCCGGCAACTGATTCATCCTCAGAGCACCCCCCCTCCCCTCCAGGGGACTACTATCCCCAGTCTGTAGATGTGTCCGCTCCCCGGATTCTGCAACGGCTGGTCCAGAGTCCTCCTGCTCCTCGCCTCCGGTGGCACTGGCACTGGCAGCTTCAGTGCGTTGAGCCCGAGTTGGTGCTGATTCATCTGAAAGTAGGGAGGTGGAAGAGTGGCTTTAGCAAAAGGACAGGTTTGCTGAAAGGCATGCCAGATTGCGGCAAGGCTCTGACATGGCTGCCCACTGAGGATGCATGCTGGCGGGGGGACCAAGTGGAAGGCAACAGGTGAAAAAGGTGAGAGTCTTACCCTCGCTGTCGGAAATGGGGTCGGCAGATGCAGTGGTCACAGGACCAGACAGACGTCCTCCAAGAATCTGGTGCACTCTCTCCTCCAGATCCGTGAGAGTGACCACTTGTAGAAGTCCGCCACCGGTTCGACGCTGCTCCTTTCGGATCGTCGCCAGCTTGGACTGCAGGGGAAAGAAGCGGAAGTTCTGTAACATGATGCCTTGAGAGATCATCGCATGCCCCCCATGGTGCAAGAGCCCTTACATGAGGCCTTGAGAGATCATTGCATGCCCCCCATGGTGCAAGAGCCCTTACATGAGGCCTTGAGAGATCATCGCATGCCCCCCATGGTGCAAGAGCCCTTACATGAGGCCTTGAGACATCTGTCCATGTGTGTGGCCAGAAAGGGCCATGGGTGCTTGCTGGCAGGTGGCCATTGGGGCATCATTGCAACAGGGTGCCCGAAGTCAGCTGCAGATGGAGGGAATCAGAAGTTTGGTAAACCATCACTCACCCTAACAATCCGTGTGAGGTCGTTGAATTTCTTCCTGCACTGAACAGGGGTCCTGGTCGCCATGCTGCTGGAGTTGACCCTCACAGCAACTTCCCTCCAAGATCGTCGGTAAGCCTTCTGATTCGGCCTCTTGCCATTGTCTGGATACAGGACATCTCGACGGCGCTCAACTGCAGCCATCAACTGGTCCAGAGCCTCAGTGCTGAAGCGCTCTGCTCTCTGTCTAACCTTCTCCATGCTCAACAAGTTTCTAACGCCAGAGAAGGGCGAGCGCCGAATCTGAGGCCTACAGGGCGTTGGGTGTTGAAGCTCAGGCTGACTGACCCACCCCTTTAAGAGCTGGCCGGCGCCTGGAAGTCTCGTGGTTTCCCATAATTGAGATCACCTGCGCTGCGCCCGTCCGCGTCGATATTGAGTAGCGCCTGAACTTTTCCGCCTAAGGAGCACCGTGCAATGGCTGAATTAGCACCTCAATCCCCTTTGGGGGCGATGCAACCCAATATCTCGCCAGGCAGCGATAAGTTTCGTCTGGCTATAAACTGGCGCACCGCCAGTTCTAGCGCCTCAAGCGGGGCTATACCCAATTTCTAGGCCATAGTGTATTACTGCAAGTTAAAAGAAAATGCGGAGTGGTCTGAGGTGGTAGTTGCTTACAAGCTAGCATTGATGTTGTTTCCTCATAGATTGTGAATAATAAGCGATTTGGTATCTTGACTCCTATACCCATTGTGTGGGAAGGTTTTTGATCTCTTTCAACTGTGAACAGTCAGCAGTAAAGGAGAATGTCAGAAACCTAAAAAGTCAATCTATTTTTTGCACCAGAAGCTGCAGCTGAGGAAGAAATGACTAAAAAAAGGCAGAATGCAGAGGAGTTGGTCTGTATAAGTTAAGGAAGACACTCCACTGAAGTGGGGTGGAATAGCAACTTCATTATTTTTATATTATTATAGTCAATTAACTTTTACCAATTGAACTATGGAATCTGATTATTACTGTTACCCAGCACATACACCTTCCTATGGAATAAAACAGCTTAACAATTCAAACCAAGCCTCACCTCTTCTCATGTGAACTCAGTCCACTTTTGGAAATAAAAACAGAAAATGCTAGAAATACTCAGCAGGTCAGGCAGCCTGTGTGGAGAGAGAAAAACAGAGTTAACGTTTCATCAGAACTGGAAGATGTTACAGGTGTGACAGGTTTTAAGCAAATGCAGAGGCAGGGAAAGCGCGGATGGGAGGAAAGAACAAAAGGGAAGGTCTGTGATAGGGTGGAAGGCAGGAGAGATTAAATAACAAAAGGGATGATGGTGCAAGGCAAAAAGGAGTGGGAATGGGACAAGTAAAGAAACAAAAGATGGGCCTAGAAGAGGTGTAAATGGGAATAGCAGAATCATCAACAGCTGCCATCCGAAAAAATGGGGGCAGAGGTAATGATCTGAAATAGTTGAACTCGATGTTGAGTCCGGAAGGCTGTAAAGTGCCTAATCGAAAGATGAGGAGCTGTTCCTCGAGCTTCATTGGAACAGGGTAGGAGGCCGATGACAGAGAGGTCAGAATGGGAGTGGAGCGGAGAATTAAACTGACAGGTAACCGGATGCTCGGGGTCATACTTGTGTACTGAACGGTGTTGTTCCGTAATCTGCGTTTGGGTTCCCTAATGTAGAGGAGACTGCATTGTGAGCAGCAAATTCAATATACTAAATTGAAAGAAGTACAAGTAAATTGCTGTTTCACCTGGAAGGAGTGTTTGGGGCCCTGGACAGTGGGAAGGGAGGAGGTAAAAGGGCAGGTGTTGCATCTCCTGCACTTACATGGGAAGGTGCCATGGGAAGGGGAGGGCGTGTTCGTCAGTAGGATTCTTAGGACAAGTCAACTACAGGTGGGATTGGTGTCACAACCATTTCAAAAAAAGGCCCCCGTTCAGTCTCCAGTCATAGGAACAGGAGGAGGCGATCCAGCCCCTCGAGCCTGCTCCGCGATTAAATTAGATCTGTACCTCAACTCCATTTACCTGCCTTTGCTCCATATCCCTTGATACCCTTACCTAACAAAAATTAATCCATCTCAGTCTTGAATGTAACGCCCTTATTTAAAAAGGGAGGTAGACAAAAGGCTGGAAACTATAGACTAGTTAGCCTAACACCTGTGGTTGGTAAAATGTTGGAGTCCATTATTAAGGAAGCAGTAACAGGACATTTGGATAAGCATAATTTAATCGAACAGAGTCAGCATGGTTTTATGAAGGGGAAGTCATGTTTGATAAATTTTCTCGAATTCTTTGAGGACGTAACAAACAGGGTAGATAAAGGGGAACCAGTGGATGTGGTGTATTTGGACTTCCAAAAGGCATTTGACAAGGTGCCACACAAAAGATTATTGCACAAGATAAAAAATCACGGGATTGGGGGTAATATACTGGCATGGGTGGAAGATTGGCTATCTAACAGAAAACAGAGAGTTGGGATAAATGGTTCATTCTCGGGTTGGCAATCAGTAACTAGTGGTGTTCCGCAGGGGTCAGTGCTGGGACCTCAACTCTTTACAATCTATATTAAAAATTTGGAGGAGGGGACCAAGTGCAACGTATCCAAGTTTGCCAACGATACAAAGATGGGAGGGAAAGCAGTGAGTGAGGAGGACATAAAAAACCTGCAAAAGGACATAGACAGGCTAAGTGAGTGGGCAGAAATTTGGCAGATGGAATATAATGTTGGGAAGTGTGAGGTTATGCACTTCGGCAGAAAAAATCAAAGAGCAAGTTATTATCTAAATGGAGAGAAACTGCAAAGTGCTACAGTACAAAGGGATCTGGGGGTCCTGGTGCATGAAACACAAAAAGTTAGTATGCCGGTGCAGCAGGTGATCAGGAAGGCCAATGGAATCTTGGCTTTTATTGTAAGGGGGATGGAGTATAAAAGCAGGGAAGTCTTGCTTCAGTTGTACAGGGTACTGGTGAGGCCACACCTGGAATACTGTGTACAGTTTTGGTTTCCATATTTAAGAAAAGATATACTTGCTCTCAAGGCAGTTCAGAGAAGGTTCACTCGGTTGATTCCGGAGATGAGGGGGTTGACTTATGAGGAAAGGTTGAGTAGGTTGGGCCTCTACTCATTGGAATTCAGAAGAATGAGAGGCGATCTTATCGAAACATATAAGATTGTGAGGGGGCTTGATCGGGTGGATGCGGGGAGGATGTTTCCACTGATGGGTGAGACTAGAACTAGGGGGCATAATCTTAGAATAAGGGGCTGCCCTTTCATAACTGAGATGAGGAGAAAATTCTTCACTCAGAGGGTAGTAAATCTATGGAATTTGCTACCTCAGAGAGCTGTGGAAGCTGCGACATTAAATAAATTTAAAACGGAGATAGACAGTTTCCTAGCTGATAAGGAAATTAGGGGTTACGGGGAACGGGCAGGGAAGTGGACGTGAGTCTAGGTTCGGATCAGTCATGATCCTATTGAATGGCGGAGCAGGCCTGAGGGGCCGTATGGCCTACTCCTGCTCCTACTGCTTATGTTCTTATGTTCTTATGAAAGCTCCAATTGTCCCAACATACACAGCCTTTTGGTGATAGTGTTCCAAAATGCTTCCTGATTTAAAGATGATGTCCCCTTGTTCTTGATTCTCCCACCAGAGGAAATAGATTCTCTATAACTACCCTTTCAAATCATAGAGTCATAGGGCTCGATTTTGCCAGGCCCGAAGGGATGGGATTAGAGGCGTGTGAGGTGGTAACATCACAAAAAATGGCAGGCGGGCCCGATCCCGCCTCCATCCCGCCTCCGAATAATTTTCCCAAATGAGTGTTTTCTGACCCTGTTTCCATCCTCCAAGAGGCGGGATAGGCCCTGAAGGCCCTTAACAGCTACTTAATTGCCTCTATAATCCCATTTTGAGAGGCCTTTCTGATTTTACCACTTTTCCCATGTCCTGCACATCTCCTCTGGAACACGCCAGTGAATCCTGGCGGCCTCACAAGTGGACTGGTTACGAACAGCTGCAGCTCCACCATTAAAAAGGAGTATTCAGCAATCATTTGCAGGTGGCAGAACTTTGTTGTTTCAGGTCTGGGGGAACTTTTAGCAGGCATACCCATTGTTGTGGAAGTTTGGAGCCTGACACCCATCTCCAGTGTGACCTCCTGGGAAACCCCTCGTGCCACCTTGACTGAGCGCTTCCTCAACTGAGGCATGACGTAAGAAAACTACGAGGCACTTGGTCTAAGCGTTAAACAAAGCTTTAATCAACTGTTTTACAACATGGTGGTCTAGTTGTGTCCTTCACTAGTTCCTGTTAAGAATGTCCTGCGCAAGCTGGGCCCGTGCCCGAGTATTTATACTCTCCCTGGACAGCGCCACCCGCAGGCCGCTCAGTATTATTTCATAAGTCTTTCTTTCATGAATGACTGATTCATGTCAAGGCCTATACCAGAAGCATGGGAACCATTTATTTCCTTTCCTCCTGGACATCAGATTCGGATGAAGACCAGCTGTGGCAGCAGCAGAACCATGAACAACAGCACCACCAAGAGCAGCAGCAACAACAGGAGCACCAAGCTGCTGCTCACCCACCTGAAGCTGCACAGGCCAGAAGGCGCCAGCGCGCGACCACATTGCTGCCCGGGATGCAAGGGACGCACTCATCTTGGCCAGATTTGCTGAGCCTGCACAATCAAACACTTTTGCCTCGCACCTTCTTATCAGACCATCAACAATGGCCAAGAACCTGCGGACTCCTATCACTCTGACCACCATACTGACAATTGCAAGTCGCCCTAAGCCCTCAATGTGGAAGTCCCATTAGTGAAATGACACATGCCGCAACTGCTACAGTTTGCCATCAGAATTTTTAATGACAATAAGCAACTGATGGATTTTCAAAATTAAACACAGCATTATACCCAAGTGACTACCCTTGTGACTACTTGTGCATTATCTTCCTCTGACGCGTGCTCCTCCATGGTGCTTCCTCTGTGGCTTCAGCAGATGTGGAGGCCCCTTGCTCACTTTCCTGCTGCTCCTATCTCGACACCTTTGGCGGGCATCCTCTGGGGTTGCAAACCTGTGAGGGCTCGGCAACAGTCTGCTGCTCCTGCAGCTGTGCAGGGGTTGAGACGCTGATCTCAGTTGGGTGGGGACTCTGGTGGGGCTCTGACCGAGGGCTCTGCAGTGGCATGGTCGTGTGAGTGCTTGGAGAGGACCACTCACTTCCTTGTTGTAAGCCACCATCATCCCTCTCATGGGTCAGCCCCACATCAGAGCTAGCAAGTGGCTGAACAGCACCTTGCTGCACTGCAGGGGGGCCACGAGGACCCGTTTCTGCACTGGAAGTCCTACTCCAGAGGACTTGCATGAAGGTCTGGTTTGTTTGCTCAATAGCTGACCATCGCTCCTCAAGAGATGTCTGTCTATTCTGAACAATTACCATGTTTTCCATACCCTGGCGACTAAGCTCCTCCATGGATGTAGCCATCCTCTCCTCTGTGGTAGCCAGCCTTACCATGGAGGTAGCCATCCTTTCCAAGGAGGTTACCATCCTTTCCGTAGTGATGCGTTCATGCGCCAACGCCTCCACAAAGGCTCTGCTCATGTTAGCGATGGACTCCTCCATTCGCTCCACACTCGCAGCGACCCTGGAGACAAAACCTGCTAGAGACTCCTGCACCTGTTCCTGGAGTTCCAGCACCGCTCTCCTTCTGTATGGACCGGAGGCACCGGGTCGACATGCAGCGGAGCCGAGCTGGGAGCGTCCTCTCCACTGCAATGAGGACTCTCCACATCTGTCCCTGTCTCCACCATCTGCTGATGCTCACTTATGAGCTGTGATACACCAGGTGACAACTCTACTCTATGTCCCAAAGGTCCCACCGAGGTGCGAGTGTCTGCGCTGGTGCAGGGTGCACTGAATTCTGCTGACGGAGCGCCCTCAGAGGTTGTAGCTTCCTCTGAGGAGTCTGGAAGCTCAGGCTCTTCCTCCTGGACAGTAGGGATGGGGGCTTTCGATGGTCCTGTGTGTAGTGATCAATAGCATGTCATTCTATAATGGACACTAGGTGGAGCTGTGTAGAGCTGTATATAGCTGTATGTTTAAGACTACATTACCCATGAGGCACTTGGCTACCCAGAAGGCAACAGTCAAGATGGCAGCTTGCACACAGGAGCACACATGGAAGCCTCTACAGATACTGTACCTAGAGAACGTGTACTGAATAAATAACTAGCTAGAAGCTAGCTGTGTTCATAATAAGAATGTCTAGTTATTAATGAACATAACATGGTACCAGGGTGGTGAAGATCTGCTGAACATTGTGAAAAGCGACATGGAGAATTTGAAGCCACCAGGAGGTTTGAATCTCGAGGGAAATGTCGACTACAATTGGCAGATTTTTAAACAACAATTCGAACTCTACATTGCAGCATTCGGATTTGGTACGAAGCCAGACGCAAGGAAGATAGCGTTGCTGCTTACGGTTGCAGGCCCACAGGCGATAGAGGTATTTAATACATTTGTATTCAATCCAGCGGAGAACAGAGAAAAATTAGAAGATGTGCTAAAAAAATTTGATGCACATTGCTCTCCCAAAAAGAATGAGACGTATGAAAGATACACTGTGGAGGAGTATCGGAAAGAGTTAGAGATGTGAGGTAAAGGTTGCATGCACATTGAATTGTGCAGATGATCATAAGTCAATCTGTTAGAGCATCAGAATCATTATCAGTGATTCATGCAATGTCAATGAGAGAGATGCCAAACTATTCTGTCACCAGCTTGCTGTGATGCGCCCGCCTGTCCATCCCCCCCGGCAATTTCCAGGGCCGCCTCCTCCGAGGTGGTGAGCTGGGCTACTGAGGGTGGCCGTCCTCCTGTCCTCGCTCTTTCCCTCTTATTGTGGGCTCTCTTTTCCTGCAATGAGGGACACAAGTGGAGTTTGAGTGAGAATGAAAGAGTGAGTGTAGAGAATCCATAGCATAGATGCTTAGAAGGAGACAAAGGGCCCTCCCTGTATGTTGTAAGCTGTTGTCATTGCGTCACAGTGATAGAGAGTGTGAGGGCTGCATGGTCGAATAGTTAAGTGAATGTGACCATAGAGAGAGAGGGAATGGGTAAGGGTGCAGGGATGTCAGTGTCACGTGGGATGTGGAGGAAGAGGTTGGCAAAGCAGAGTGCTGGTGAGGAGAGGCGATGGGGATGAGATTGAGGGTGATGAGGAAGTCATGCTCACTTTTCCTGTGCGGAGAAGGTCATGAAACCTCTTCCTGCATGTAATGTATGTACCTTTAAGGGGGAGAACTACTTTTTACAGCTCCTGTATCCTGTAGTACTGGCAGTGACCACACCTGTATATAAACCCTGAGTAGTGATCTGTACAGTCAGTTGCAGTTTGAACCCTCATTCAGTAAACACCTGTTGATCGTTCCCTGCAGTCTTTGTCTGATTATTGAAGGACACAACATTAAGATACACGGATATAACATTGGCGACGATGCAGATTTGAACCTACCTGCAACTCTGCATCACCTCCCGGGGATTCGCTCCTGGAGAACAGTGGAAGGAGGTCGAGTCCAGAAGCACGGGCGTCGACCATGGGCAACCGCCCGGTCATCCAACGGAGATTTGAGCATCGCAGGGGAGGCTGTCGAGAGCCAGGCTTGGCTTTCCAGTCACGGTGGTCCAGCGAAACGGGCTGGCAACAGGTACTGCGCAGACCCTTCCCGGACAACGGCAGCTAGAGCCGACCGAGCCGCACAGAAAAAGGCCGAGCAGCGTCGACGGGGGAGAGAGAGAGGGCAGAGCGCACAGGGCGCAGCCGGTGTTCAGGACCGAGCGGCATCAACGGGGAGAGAGACGAGAGAGAGCAGAGCGCAGCCGGTGTTCAAGGGCCGAGCAGCGTCAACGGGGGAGAGAGGCGCGCAGGAAAACACGAGGCGCTGCCATTGCCACGAGGACCGCAGAGAGCGGCATTGGCAGCAGCGCAGGAGCAGCGCACGAAACCCACAGGGCGTCGCCATTTGCCACGAGGACCGCCGAGAGCGGCGTTGGCAGCAGCGCGGGAGATGCCATTTTAAGCCGCAGTGGGGAAGAAAGGAAAGCGCGGGAGATGCCATTTTAAGCCAGTCTAACCACACCCGAAAATGCCGAAGAGTGGCAGTATCACAGCGTTCGACAATGAAGTCGAAGATTGGACGACATATGTCGAACGCATAGAAGTATACTGCAAGGCGAATGAAGTGCCAGATGACAAGAAAGCGCTGGTATTGTTGAATTCAATGGGGGCAAAAACGTATGGCTTACTACGAAACCTAGTAACCCCAGAGAAGCCAGTAGAAAAGGATTTTGAAAACATAGTGTCAATCCTACAGGACCACTTAAACCCCACACCACTGCTGATAGCAGAAAGATTTAAGTTTCACAAAAGGAACCAGCATAAAGATGAAAGTAATGCTGAGTATTTAACGGAACTGCGCAAGCTATCGAAACACTGCCAGTTTGGAACGGGACTAGCAGATACTTTAAGGGACAAGTTTGTGTGTGGGCTTCAAAGTGAAGGAACCCAGAAACGGCTTCCATCAGAAAAGGATCTTACGCTGGACAAGGCTTTCAGCATTGCAGTATCACATGAAGCAGCAGCACGGGGCGCTGCAGAGATACAACAGAGACCGGAAGAATATGGCACAAATGAAATGTCATACGGAACAGTGAAGTGCTATCGCTGCGGCAGAACAACACATGACCATAATGATTGCTGGTTCAAGGACAAAGTGTGCAGACAGTGTGGAAAAGTAGGACACATAGCAAGAGTCTGCAGGTCGGGAAAGAAAACCAGCAGCAAGAAATCGCCACATGAGAAGTACAGGAAGGTACATAAGGTGACGGAGAGTAGTTCAGACGAACAGAAGAGTGATACAGACTCCGGAAGCAAGGAGCTGGGTTGTCTGAAACTACATAATGTGATCAAAACGGAGGATCACCAAACTATCTGGGTCACACTCAAGATAGTAGGAGTCCAAGTGAAAATGGAATTGGACACAGGATCAGCCCTAACAGTCATAAACCGAAGGGACTACAAGCGGCTATCCTCACATATACCCTTGAGAGATACAAAGATTGTCTTGAAGACGTACATGGGGCAAAAAGTCTGCCCCAAAGGAAAAATAAGGGTGAACATTATATATAACAGCAAGGAAACACCAAAAATGGACCTATATGTATTGCCAGATGGAGGACAGCCACTACTAGGACGTGAATGGATCCGGAAGATACAGCTAGATTGGCATTCCATACAAGCACTGACTGTAGATGCCAAAAAGGATGACGACGTCACACCTGGACGACTGTCAAAAATGCTAACTGACGCACAAGAAGTGTTCCAGCAGGGACTCGGAACACTAAAAGGCATAACAGTGACGATCAAAATAGAGGAAAATGCAAGCCCAAAGTTTTTTAAGGCCAGACCGGTACCTTATGCGATCCGCCCAGCTGTCGAAGCAGAGCTGGAAGGTTTGGAACGTTCAGGAGTACTGTCCAAAGTGGACTGGAGCGAGTGGGCTACACCCATCGTTCCTGTAATGAAGAGGTCATTGAGTAATATGCCTGGGGAACCAAAGAAGGTTCGCATCTGTGGGGACTTTAAGGTGACAGTGAACCCAATCCTTCACACTGTACAATATCCGCTTCCGCGGATTGAAGATATTTTCGCCTCGCTATCTGGAGGAAAATGCTTCACTAAGATTGATCTGGCCCAGGCGTACCTGCAAATGGAGGTAGAAGAAGCCTCGAAACAGTACCTCACGATCGACACTCATAAAGGTCTCTCTTATGTTCATTAATAAATAGACATTCTTATTATGAACACAGCTAGCTTTTGCTAGACACTTTTATTGAGCACATGTGGACTAGGTACAGTATCTGTAGAGGCTTCCATCTTGACTGCTGCCTTGTGGGTAGCCTAGTGCCTCATGGGTAATGTAGTCTTAATATACCTACAGCTGGGTAGTGTAGTCTTATACATACAGCTATATACAGCTCTACACAGCTCTACGGCTCCACCTAGTGTCCACTATAGAATGACATGTTATTGATCATTACATCTCCCTTTCTTTGAGGTTTAACAAAATCAATATCAATCAACTTTCAAGAAAACAATAAAGATAATATCAGTAACACTTTTGTTAGTGCCCTATAAACATAAACATTTTCAAAACAATCAACACATTTTCAAAGCTTTACATTGTACTCAAAGATTAAGTCTATCAGGCTTTTTTACTTCACGTGTGGATCTTCTCAACACGGGTAAGTCCGATGTGTCTTCATGAGATTGTTCTGGCGGTGAATGACAAGATGCAGTTGCGGCATTGTCATCAATCTGCTCTTGAATAGTCTCTTGTGTTTTTAGGAGGGAACGGCGGTTCCTCCTGAGAATCTGTCCTTCCTCAGTTCTAACAGTGTATGACCTTGGTCCTACTTCCTCAAGAACTGTAGCTTTCCTGTTCCATGCATCTGGATCCTCAATCCTGACAACATCATCCCTTGTCAATGGTTTTAGAGTTTTGGATGACTTGTCATAATATGATTTCTGTTTCAGCTTTAACAGTTGAAGTCTCTGTCTCAGTTCCTCACTTTGCTGTTCTTTTGCACAGCAGGGTAGCGTGGTGCGCAACTTGCGACCCATTAGTAGTTCAGCAGGTGAAGAACCACAGTCTAAAGGTGAGGCTCGGTAGCTCAGCAGGGCGAGATAAGGATCAGACTTGCTTTCTGTCGCTTTCTTCAGTTGCTGCTTGAGAACTTGAACACCTTTCTCTGCCTTACCATTTGACTGAGCATACAAAGGACTGGATGTGATGTGCTGAAAGTCATAATGTGCTGCAAACTGTTGCCACTCCTTACAGTTGAAGCACGGACCATTGTCGCTAACGGCAATCCTGGGAATTCCATGTCTGGCGAAGATGGATTTCACATGCATTATGACACTGCTTGCTGTGGTGCTTGAGAGCAGCACCATCTCAGGATAGTTAGAATAGTAGTCAATCACTATTAGATAGTCTTTACCATTTAAATGAAAAAGGTCCATACCAACCTTTTGCCATGGTGCTGTTGGTATGTCAGCTACTATCATTGGTTCCTTTGCTTGTTTGTTTTGGTGTTTCTGACATGTCTCACATTTGCCTATCATGTTCTCAATGCCCTTATTTATGCCAGGCCAATAAACAGTGTCTCTTGCCCTCCTTTTGCATTTTTCAATTCTGAGGTGTCCCTCATGAATCCTTTTGAGCATGTCTTGACGTAGAGCCTGTGGAATGACTATTCTGTTCTGTTTTAGTAATAGTCCACTTGCGACACTCAATTCTGACCTTATGTGAAAATATTTTGGACAGGAACCTTTTGGCCAACCATGATGAATGTTCTCTTTTACTGTTTGTAATACTGTATCTTTTACTGTTTCTTCTGCTATTTGCTTTGATTTTGTGTCTGACACGGGCAGCGCAGCAGTGACCATACTCACATGAACATCCACGTCTTCTTCAGCAGAGCTCACATGACTCATTGTGGGTGCTCGGGATGGTGCATCTGCTAACACTATGTATTTGCCTGGTGTGTAGATCAGTTCAAAGTCATACCTTTGCAGCTTCATCATGAGTCGTTGAATCCTTGGAGACATCTCATTCAGGTTCTTTTTTATGATGGCAACCAGAGGGCTGTGGTCTGTCTCAACTGTGAAGGTGGGAAGTCCATATATGTAGCCATGAAACTTTTCTAGTCCAACTACCAAGCCTAGACATTCCTTTTCAATCTGGGCGTATCGACACTCAGTATCAGTCATAGACCTGGAGGCATAGGCAACAGGCTTCCAATCTTCACCATCTGCTTGTAGCAAGACTGCACCTAGGCCATCTTTTGATGCATCCGTTGACACTTTGATTCTTTTTGTTGGGTCAAAGAAGGTGAGTACAGGTGTGGTTGTCAGCACTGTTTTGAGGTTTATCCACTCTTGTTCATGTCTTTCTGTCCATGCGAACTCATTTGTTTTATGTAGCAGGTCTCGCAGACAGGCTGTCTTGGCTGACAAGTTAGGAATGAACTTTCCAATGAAGTTTTGCACTCCTTTTTTGTCAGTGGGTCGGGGCATTTTGAGTATGGCATTTACTTTTTCCATATCTGGCTCTATTCCTTTACCAGATAGATTATCTCCTAGGAAAGTGACTTCCTGGACGCCAAACTGACACTTGACTTTGTTGAGCTTCAGTCCATTCTGGCGTATGCTCTGTAGCACTTTAGTCAGTCTCTCATTGTGTTCTTTCAGTGTGGAGCCCCAGATGATGATGTCATCAATATAGACCCGAACTCCTTCCAAACCTTCAATTATGTGTTCCATCGCTCTATGAAAGATTTCAGATGCAGATATTATCCCAAAAGGCATTCTGAGGAAACAATACCTGCCAAATGGTGTGTTGAAGGTACAGTATTTGGTGCTCTCTTCATCCAGTTTTAGTTGCCAAAATCCTTGTGAGTAATCGAGCTTTGTAAAGTATTTGGCACCTGACATTTCACTGGTGATTTCTTCTCGCTTGGGAATCTGGTAGTGTTCACGTTTCATGTTTGCATTTAAGTCCTTGGGATCCATGCATATTCTTAGATCATTGTTCTTTTTCTTTACACATACCATGGAGTTAACCCAGTCTGTTGGCTCTTCGACTTTTCTGATGACTGCTAGTGTGGTCATTCTGTCCAGTTAATTCTTGAGCCGGTCACGCAGGGGTGCTGGAACTCTTCGTGGAGCATGTACCACTGGCTGAGCATCCTCCTTTAGCTGGATCTTGTAAGTGAATGGTAGAACTCCAAATCCTTTGAACACATCCTGGAAATTATTCACTACAGAATCCACCGAGTCATCTGGTCTGCTTATGGCACAGTTTATACGGTAGACTGTCTTGACCAGTTCTAAGTCCTCACAAGCTTTGTCACCCAGTAGTGAATCAAGTCTTTCAGCCACAACAGAAAACATGAGATGATGCACTTTGTCTTTGACTGTCACTTTGAGTCTGCATACACCTAAGCTATCTATTTTCTGTCCATTATAGTCCTTCAGTAATACTGACTTTTTCTGTATTTTGGGCTTTTCTTTCATATTGTTAATGTCACTCATACTGATTAAGTTTGCTTTTGCCCCAGTGTCTAGTTTCAAGGTAACTAATGCTCCATTTACCTGCAGTGGGATCATCCATTTGTCCACTTTTACTGCATTAACTTTATGTTCAGCATTGTCCATTTCTGAGGGCTGCACGTTTTCTGTATCCTTTTTGATATCGTCACATGACACCATTCGTACAAAAAATGTCTCACTTAAATCAGTGTCCTCAATTACATTAACTCGTTGCCCTTTCTTAGTTTTTACTTTAGAAAAGCATTGTTTGGCAAAGTGATTCTTTCCATTACACTTTCTGCACATTTTTTCAAACGCTGGGCATTGTCTTAACTGGTGTTTGTAACCACAGCACTTACAATTAAAAATTTCATCCTCCGATTGCTTTTCATTTCTGTTCTGCCCATGTTTCTTCCCCTTGTAGGACACAGCACCGACAGCAGCATTATCACTCATTACAATCGCATCATTATTGATTTTACTGAAAGTCTTCACGTGCTTTCGAGCTAGCTCGCTGGCTTGGCATATTGTCACAGCATTTTCCAATGTTAGTTCGGTTTCTCTCAACAGACGTTCCCTGACTTTTTTTATCATGAATACCAAACACAATCTGGTCACGAATCATGGATGATTTCAGCTCAGAGAAATTACATGTCTGTGCTTTCAGTTTCAGATCAGTTGTAAAGCTATCAAAAGTCTCATTTTGCTGCTGTGTCCTTGAACAGAACATGTATCTTTCATAGGTCTCATTCTTTTTGGGAGAGCAATGTGCATCAAATTTTTTTAGCACATCTTCTAATTTTTCTCTGTTCTCCTCTGGATTAAATACAAATGTATTAAATACCTCTATCGCCTGTGGGCCTGCAACCGTAAGCAGCAATGCTATCTTCCTTGCGTCTGGCTTCGTACCGAATCCGATGGCTGCAATGTAGAGTTCGAATTGTTGCTTAAGAGTCTGCCAATTGTAGTCAATGTTTCCTGTGAGTTTCAAACGCTCTGGTGGCTTCAAATTCTCCATTTCGCTTTTCACAATGTTCAGCAGATCTTCACCATCCTGGTACCATCTTATGTTCATTAATAAATAGACATTCTTATTATGAACAGAGCTAGCTTTTGCTAGACACTTTTATTGAGCACATGTGGACTAGGTACAGTATCTGTAGAGGCTTCCATCTTGACTGCTGCCTTGTGGGTAGCCTAGTGCCTCATGGGTAATGTCATCTTAATATACCTACAGCTGGGTAGTGTAGTCTTATACATACAGCTATATACAGCTCTACACAGCTCTACGGCTCCACCTAGTGTCCACTATAGAATGACATGTTATTGATCATTACAGTCTCTACCAATACAACCAGCTGGTGTTCGGGGTAGCATCAGCTCCGGCTATTTGGCAAAGGGCAATGGAACAAGTCCTGCAAGGGATTCCAGGGACCCAGTGTTATTTGGACGACATCCTGGTCACGGGCGAAAATGACAGTGATCACCTCGCCAACCTGGAGCAGGTGCTCACTAGATTGAAGGAATATGGGCTCCGAGCTAATCGCCACAAATGCGAGTTTTTCCAGAAGCACATCTCGCATTGTGGCCACGTTATTGATAAAGAGGGGTTACATAAGTCCCCTGAAAAGATTGAGGCAGTAGTCAAGGCTCCAGCACCGGAAAATGTGTCACAACTGAGGTCGTTCCTCGGGCTGGTGAACTACTACCATAAGTTCTTGCCGAATTTGTCTACCGTACTACACCCACTGAACACCCTACTGCAAATGGGGGTACCATGGAAGTGGAGTGACGAATGTAAATGAGCTTTCCAGAAGAGCAAAGCATTGATCACATCAAAAGAGGTGTTGGCTCATTTCAACCCAGCACTATCAATTCGGTTGGCGTGTGATGCATCACCCTATGGCATTGGAGCGGTGCTGTCGCACAAATTCCCGGACGGCTCGGAGAGGCCAGTAGCCTTTGCGTCTCGGTCACTAACCTCAGCCGAGCATAACTACGCCCAGATTGACAGGGAGGCCCTCAGCCTAGTGTGGGGAGTGAAAAAGTTCAATCACTATCTGCACAGGCAGAAGTTCACCTTGCTGACTGACCATCAACCACTTGTCTCCATCTTTAATCCAAAGAAGGGCGTTCCGGTGATGACTGCGCAACGGCTACAAAGATGGTCCCTTTTTCTAGGGGCGCACCAATATGAAATTGCGTATAAGGGCACGAAACAGCATGGAAACGCTGATGGGCTATCACGACTGCCACTGCCTACTGCGGAGGAAGCAGCAGCAGTGGATCCTGTCGAAATATTTCATTCGACTATAATTGAATGCTTGCCGGTAACTAACGCTGGTATAGAGAAGGAGACTCGAAATGACCCGACACTGTCTCGGGTATATGATTTGACGGTGAAGGGATGGCCAGCACATGGCGACTCACTGCTGCCAGCATTCTCATCCAGAAGAGAACAGCTGTCAGTATGCCAGGGGACCTTGATGTGTGGATCCCGAGTGGTAATTCCACCCAAGTTAAGGGAGAGAGTGCTCAATGAGCTTCACGAAGGTCATCTGGGAGGGGTGAAAATGAAAAGCCTTGCTAGGGCTTACGTGTGGTGGCCGGGGATCGATCAGCAAATCGAGGACCTGACCAAGAGCTGCTCAGGATGCCAGAAGGTCCAAAATGCACCACCACATGCCCCTCTACACCCATGGGAGTGGCCCTCATCTCCATGGCAACGGGTGCATATTGATTTTGCTGGTCCATTCATGGACTCAATGTTTTTAATAGCCGTGGATGCGCACTCGAAATGGCCTGAGGTGATCAAAATGTCCTCCACCACCATGGAGAAAACTATTGCAGTCCTACGGACCATTTTTGCCAGGAACGGCTTGCCAGAGCAGATTTGCTCTGATAACGGACCACAGTTTGTGTCCGAAGACTTTCGAAGATTTATGAAAAGGAATGGGGTAAGGCATTACACATCCGCCCCGTATCATCCAGCTACAAATGGATTGGCTGAGAGGTTCGTACAAACCTTTAAAAAAGCAGTAAAGGCCATGTGCGATGACGACATTCCACTGCAGCATAAGGTGGACAATTTCCTGTTAGCCTACAGAAATGCGACAGATGCAGTCACCAACCAGGCCCCGGCCATGATGTTCTTTAACCGAAGGTTGAGATCTCGTCTGGATTTGCTCAGACCAAATGTACGAAGAGATGTTGAGAGTAAGCAATTCCAGCACATCAATGAGAAGCCGACAAGGAGCTTCAATGTAGGGCAACCAGTCTTGGCCCGCGACTACCGAACAGAGAAATGGCAATCAGGAACGATATGCACACGGCAGGGGCCACTAATGTACACAGTGGATGTTGGGGAGAACATTGTGAGACGCCATGCTGACCAGATCCTAGAGTCACAGGAACGAGTCAACCCCATGTCTCGGCCATACGTACCTGGTGAGGAACCCGACGTACAGGTCGCATCTACCTCAGAAACAATAGCATTGGAAGCCGATGAATCAACTGACGACAGGGTGTTAGAATCGCCTCCGCACCAAGAGCGAGACACTCGGGAAAGGCGTTATCCAGAAAGAATCAGGAAGCCTCCCCAAAGACTGAATTTATAAATAGACTATTTTCAGTTAATGTTGCATGTTAAAAGTGTTAATTGTAATTCGTTGATATTTAATTGTTAAATGAGTGTTATGGTACTGTTAATCTAAAAGGGGAGGAATTGTAATGTATGTACCTTTAAGGGGGAGAACTACTTTTTACAGCTCCTGTATCCTGTAGTACTGGCAGTGACCACACCTGTATATAAACCCTGAGTAGTGATCTGTACAGTCAGTTGCAGTTTGAACCCTCATTCAGTAAACACCTGTTGATCGTTCCCTGCAGTCTTTGTCTGATTATTGAAGGACACAACATTAAGATACACGGATATAACACTGCACTGCAGCCAGGTTCGGCGGCACATAGAGATGGCATTGACCTCCTGGGCCACTTGCAGCCACACAGCTTTAGTCTGTTGTGGTGGCTTTTTTCTCCCTGAGGAAGGGAAGAGCACCTCCTTATTAGATGTTGCTCCCTGCACCAGAGCTTGGAGGGAAGGCTCATCAAAGCGAGGTGCACACTTTTGCTTGCTGGTGGACATGGTCGGTAAATGAAGTCCTTCATACAATGTGCAAAGTTTTTCCAGTCTCCAGAAGAAGCAAGGCTGCTTGCAGGCCTTAAGCCCAGCAGCACTGATGACATCATCGAAGGTGACTTTCAGGATGGAAAGACTAATTGGGCCAGGGGTTCCCACACACTGGAAATCAAGTGCCCAATTAGGGGAAAAATCACACTTTTTTCCCACTTCATATCGGAGTCGGGGTCCTGACACGAAAACCACCTGACATGCCCCAGCCCGACCCCAATGGCAAAATTGAGCCCATAGAGTCATAGTCATAGAGTCATAATGGCACAGAAGGAGGCCATTCGGCCCATCGGGTCCGTGCTGGCTCTCTGTAGAGCAATCCAGTCAGTCCCATTCCCCCGCTCTATCCCCATAGCCCTGCAAGTTTATTTCCCTCGTGCCTATCCAGTCTCCCCTTGAAAATATTGAGTGTCTCCGCTTCTACCACTTCCGTCGGCAGCGAATTCCAGAGAATCCTTTTAACATTTTAAATACCTCAATTAAATCACTCCTCAGTCTCCTATATTCAAGGGAATACAAGTCAAGTTTATGCAACCCGTCCTCATAATTTAACCATCGAAGCACAGGTACTATTCTGGTGAACAAAAGCAAAATATTGCGGATGCTGGAAATCTGAAATAAATACAGAAAATCATGGAAATACTCAGCAGGTCAGGCAACGTCTGTGGGGAGAAAAACAGAGTTAACGCTTCAGGTCGATGACCTTTTATCATATTCCGTGTTCTGACGACCTGAAACGTTAACTCTGTTTCTCTCTCCACAGATGCTGACCTGCTGAATATTTCCAGCATTATTCTGGTGAATCTGCGCTGCATCCACTCCAAGGCCAATATATCCTGCCTGAAGTGTGTGCCTAAACTGAACGCAGTACTCCAGATGGGGGCTAGCCAAAGAGTCTATACAACTGAAGCGTACCTTCCTCCACTTTGTATTCCCGCTCCCTTGAGATAAAGGCTGTAACATTTGCATATTGAATTATCATTGGCCCGCAGGCATCTGTAAGGAATACCTATTATATTCACATGTGATCACATGCTGAGTTGTCATTGGCCTGCAGGCATCTGTAAGGACTACTATTGTTTTGGAAGACCCAGGCTAGGGGTCTTAACTCCATCTTGTATGAGTAAGTTCATCAGACCTAATGCTTCATAAAAGAGTTAAACTGTAATACTCCGTTGTCCTGCAATTTATTATTTTTGTACAAAGTGTGCAAAACAAGACATGGTGTCAGAACAGGGATTTGAAATGGACATCGTTGGAGCTCCCTTACCTCGAATGAATTGGGAATCTTTGAACTTACATAGAGAATGGTGCAAGTTCAAGCAACACGTTGTGACGGTGCCAGTCAGTTCCTCCTCTAGCCTCTAGATGGCACCTTCACTTGTTTGGCTCTAGCCCTTTGTTAATTGTTCCTAGCCTCCTGTGTTAATTCTTAACGGCCTGTTAGCTGTTCATGGGTTGCACCTGGTTTTCTTGGTATATAAGTTCTGTGGTTGCTTCCTTCCTTGCTCAGTCCTAACCGGGTAACCGGGGAATAGCCTTTGCTCTGTGGCTCCTGGCTTTGACTAGCTGGGTGCCATGGTTCTCTTGAGTTCTGTATTTAAGATGTAATTAACTCTGTGTTCTTGTTGTTCTTAGTCTTGATAAGGTGCTGGCTGGACTAGCGTGTTGCCATGCTGGCGCTTGTCTTGAGCTTTGTATTGAGAAGCCTGTTACCCCTGCGGCAGCCCCTCGTGATAGCTTGTCTCGAGTCTCGTCTCGGCAAGCTGGTTGCGCTTGTGGTAAGCTTATCCCAGCTCAGTATGGACAAGTATGTTGCCTCATGGAAGCTGTCCTGAGTTCCTATTCTTGACTAGTCGTTTTGTAACTTGTCTCGAGTTCTATGTATATTGTTCTTCTCTCGAGTTCTATGTATGATGTGGTGTTCCTGTCTCGAGTTCTTACGTATGCTGTTGTGTTCCTTGTATGTATCTAGTTAGGTGTGAATCTAGTTAAGTAACGAATAAAGTACTGTTCCTTAAGATTGTATACCTGCCTCTAGCCTGGTTTCTGCACTTGGGTCCAGAACATACCTTGCCTGGAGAGCACGGCCCAGTATCTACACGGCCCCGTGGCTCCCCAACCCTGACAGACGTGGAGTTAATGTTCTCGGGTCCGTTGAAAAGCAAAGGGGAGGAAGAAAGATGCAGCTACCTACTCCTGTGGATCGGAGAAAAAGGGAGAGACATTTTTAACACATGGTCTCTCACCGTGGATGAAGCAAAGTTACTGAAAAGTTATTTTGACCGTTTTTAAGCATATGTGATGCCCAAGACAACTACGATATTCACTAGGTACAAGTTTCAGGAGAAAGTACAAGGAGCTAGTGAGTCATTTGAACAGTTCGTGACTGAGTTAACACTGCTGGTAAAAGACTGTGCATATGCAGATAAAGATGAGATGGTCAGAGACCGCATCGTGTTTGGAATACATTCAGCTAAAGTGAGAGAGAAACTTTTGAGTGTTGGGTCCAGGCTAACACTGGACAAAGCTATGGACATAGCTAGATCGCACGAGATAGCCCAAGCACAGTTGAGAACCATAACCGGCGCCACGAGCAGCTCACGTGAACAGACAGTGCACGCAGTTAATAGACACACACCAAAGAACACCGCCCAGAGAGCGTGTTTCAGAACAGAAAGAACAGAGAGTTCTAAAAATGAGCGACACAGACATAAAATGCTTCAAAAACTGTGGATATTGTGGAAACAAGATGCATGGAGAAAAGGAGCATTGCCCTGCCAAAGGAAGGCAATGTGCTAAATGTGGTAAACGGAACCACTTTGCTAAAGTTTGCAAGACTGTTTTTGGAAAAACAGTACACACAGTGAGTGACAGCCAAATGCCAGATAGAGAGCCAAATGCAGAGGAACTGTTTATTGATTCTGTGTCACAGAAAAAATAGATTTCAGAGACTGAGCAAGCCTTTGTCGATATTGAGATAGGAAAACAGGGCACAGAGCTTAGGTTTAAACTAGACACTGGAGCTCAGGTTAATGTAATTCCTCTGAGTGAGTATCACAGCTTGAAGGATGAGTGTCAGCTACAGCCCACCTCATGCAGACGGACCAGCTATGGGGGTGAGCAGCTCATTGTAAAAGGCACATGCGTGATGAAATGCAAGTACAAAGAAAGCGACATGATGTTGGGCTTTTACATTGTTGACACTCAAGCACCTCCAGTGCTAGGTCTAAAGGCATGTTTAGACATGGACCTCGTCAAGCTAGTGCTATCATTGACAGCACCAGTTGAGAAGCAGACAGTCATGGAGGAGTTTGCTGACGTTTTCAAAGGAATCGGACTATTCCCAGGTGAATGCACTATTCACCTTGACCCAGCAGCAACCCCTGTGGTTTGCCCACTGAGAAGGATCTACGTAGTCGCCTGAAGGAGGAGCTGCAGAGCATGGAGAATACAGAAATCATCGTCCGGGAAACAGAACCGACAGAGTGGGTCAACGCGTTAGTAGTGGTTGAGAAACCACGTACAGACAAGCTCAGAGTCTGTCTCGACCCCAGAGATTTGAACAAGGCTATCAAACGCCCTCACTACCCTCTACCAACGCTAAATGACATCACACCCAAGCTAGTGGGAGCACGTTACTTCAGTGTAATGGACGCACGATCAGGATACTGGACTATCAAGCTCACGGAAGAGTCATCTAAGCTAACAACGTTCAACACACCATTTGGACGCTACCGATTTCTGCATTTACCATTTGGTCTTATCTCAGCTCAGGATGAATTCCAGCGGAAGATCGACGAAACCTATGAAGGCCTCGACAGAGTAGTCGCAATCGTAGACGACATCCTCATCTATGGCAGGAATAGAGAGGAACATGACAGGAACCTTCGTGTGATGCTACAAAGATCACGGGAGAAAGGTATCCGGCTCAACCCCGAGAAAAGCATAATCGGATCCACCGAGATCAGTTATTTCAGGCATCGCCTCTCAACTGATGGCATTAAGCCGGATCCAGAGAAAATCTCCGCCATCAAGAAGATGGAGCCGCCAAAGAACCATGCAGAGCTAGAGACAGTACTAGGCATGGTTAACTACTTAGCCAAGTTTGCCCTGAGCCTCTCCGAAATCAACGCACCCATGCGTCAGTTGCTCAAACAATCCAATGAGTTCCTGTGGGACAAACAACATGACACAGCATTTCAGAAAATGAAAGACCTAATCACCAGAGAACCAGGACCAGTTCTTGCCTACTTTGACCCCAACAAAGAGCTCAGACTACAAGTGGACGCGTCAAAGTACGGACTAGGTGCAGTATTACTGCAAGAAGGACAGCCCATCGGCTACACTTCCAGATCTCTCACAGACAGTGAAATCAACTATGCTCAAATCGAAAAAGAGCTATATGCAATTCTGTTTGGATGTAAGCATTTCCACCAGTACGTCTATGGCTGACAAGTCATTGTGGAATCCGACCACAAGCCTCTTGAGTCAATCATGAGGAAACCACTAGCCGCAGCCCCACCAATGCTACAGAGAATGATGCTTCAGCTACAGAAGTACGACTTCACAATAATTCACCGTCCAGGCAAAGACATTCCTGTCGCAGACACGCTCTCCAGGAAGTCTCTTAGCTACCAGGACAGCAGCCTCAGTGAAGGCATGGATGTGCAAGTGCACATGGTGTACAACAGGTTACCTGTGAGTGACTCAAAACTGAAGGAGATCCGAGCAAGAACAGAGAAAGATGTACAACTCACACTGCTGAGCAAAGTCATACATGAAGGATGGCCTGAGGAAAGGAGGAACTGCCCTCAGAGCATATCTGAATTCTGGAACCACAGAGACGAACTGTCACAAATCAACAGAATCATCTTCAAAGGGGAGAAAATCATCATTCCTACCAGTCTCAGAGAAGAGATGTTGACAAAAATTCATGCTGGACATATGGGCATGGAAAAATGCAAACAAAGAGCACGTGACATTAAATCATCATTCCTACCAGTCTCAGAGAAGAGATGTTGACAAAAATTCATGCTGGACATATGGGCATGGAAAAATGCAAACAAAGAGCACGTGACATTATGTTTCGGCCTGGAATGTGCAAACACATTGAGGACATTGTCGGAAAATGTTCCATTTGTCTAGAACGACGCCCATCAAACGTCAAAGAGCCCATGATACCTCACCGTATCCCAAACAGGCCCTGGCAGGTCGCAGCAACGGATCTGTTCACATGGAACAACGAGGACTACATAGTGACTGTTGATTACTACAGCAGATTTTTTGAACTGGATAAGCTTCACAGCACCACATCTGCAGCTGTGATCCACAAGCTAAAGGCAGCCTTTGCCAGGCATGGCATGGTAGAAACTTTAGTCTCAGACAATGGCCCCCAATACAAATCAAAAGAGTTCGAGTCGTTTGCCAAGGCATGGGATTTCATACATGTCACATCAAGCCCACATTAACCTCAAAGTAATGGCCTTGCTGAAAAAACTGTCCAGATTGCAAAAACACCCATGGACAAAGCCAAAGCGGACAAAAGAGACCCCTACATCAGTCTCCTTGAGTACCGCAACACTCCAGTTGACAACTTCAAGTCACCAGCACCAGTTGATGAGCCGCAGACTTCACTCAATCCTTCCAAGCACCAAACAGCAGCTGCAGCCAGAGGTCATCAGCTGCAAGCAAGTGCATGCAAAATGTGTACAGAGACAGCAACACCAAAAGAGATACTATGACAGGTCAGCAAGACTACTGCCACCGCTGCACAATGGAGAATCCGTCAGAATCCAGGAGCATGACTACTGGAAGCCAGCAGTCGTCATCCAGCCAGCTGACACTGAGCAATCGTATCACGTCCACACCCCAGAAGGACAGGTGTACCGCCGCAATCGCAGGCACCTCCTGAACACCAAGGAACAACACCGTCATTTCGACGAGAGGATCAGTTCAACAGAGTGTGATGAACAGAGCAATACTTAAAACACATCATACTTACCTGAACCTAAACCTGAACCTGATTTGTTGACCGATTCAGGAGCATGCTCAGTTCCATACCACACAAGGTCGGGACGAGAGGTCAAGCCTAGAGTTATCCTTGACTTGTGAACTGTCAAAGGGTGTAGGCGGATCGCTGCCCTAAAAAAAACTGTACATCGTTATTGAAACGTTGAGATGTTTTCAGCGCTAGTTAAATGCTGAGTTTACTTATATGTTTATGCTACCGAGAACATTAGGTAGAAGAAAGGTTTAAAAGTAATGCATAACATTTTTCTTTTAAAAGAAAGGGGATGTAACATTTGCATATTGAATTATCATTGGCCCGCAGGCATCTGTAAGGAATACCTATTATATTCACATGTGATCACATGCTGAGTTGTCATTGGCCTGCAGGCATCTGTAAGGACTGCTGTTGTTTTGGAGGACCCAGGGTCCTGACTCCATCTTGTCCACACGGTGCTATATTGATTAAGAAAGCTTCACAGACCTGATGCTTCATAAACAAGTTTAAATTGTAATACTCCGTTGTCCTGCAATTCATGTATGACTTTGCTCAGCAGTGTGAGTTGTACATCTTTCTCTGTTCTTGCTCGGATCTCCTTCAGTTTTGAGTCACTCACAGGTAACCTGTTGTACACCATGTGCACTTGCACATCCATGCCTTCACTGAGGCTGCTGACCTGGTAGCTAAGAGACTTTCTGGAGAGCGTGTCTGCGACAGGAATGTCTTTGCCTGGACGGTGAATTATTGTGAAGTCGTACTTCTGTAGCTGAAGCATCATTCTCTGTAGCATTGGTGGGGCTGCGGCTAGTGGTTTCCTCATGATTGACTCGAGGGGCTTGTGGTTGGATTCCACAATGACTTGTCAGCCATAGACGTACTGGTGGAAACGCTTACATCCAAACAGAATTGCATATAGCTCTTTCTCGATTTGAGTATAGTTGATTTCACTGTCTGTGAGAGATCTGGAAGCGTAGCCGATGGGCTTTCCTTCTTGCAGGAGTACTGCACCTAGTCCGTACTTTGACGCGTCCACTTGTAGTCTGAGCTCTTTGTTGGGGTCAAAGTAGGCAAGAACTGGTCCTGGTTCTCTGGTGATTAGGTCTTTCATTTTCTGAAATGCTGTGTCATGTTGTTTGTCCCACAGGAACTCATTGGATTGTTTGAGCAACTGACGCATGGGTGCGTTGATTTCGGAGAGGCTCAGGGCAAACTTGGCTAAGTAGTTAACCATGCCTAGTACTGTCTCTAGCTCTGCGCGGTTCTTCAGCGGCTCCATCTTCTTGATGGCGGAGATTTTCTCTGGATCCGGCTTAATGCCATCAGTTGAGAGGCGATGCCCGAAATAACTGATCTCGGTGGATCCGATTATGCTTTTCTCGGGGTTGAGCCGGATACCTTTCTCCCGTGATCTTTGTAGCATCGCACGGAGGTTCCTGTCATGTTCCTCTCTATTCCTGCCATAGATGAGGATGTCGTCTACGATTGCGACTACTCCGTCGAGGCCTTCATAGGTTTCATCGATCTTCCGCTGGAATTCATCCTGAGCTGAGATAAGACCAAATGGTAAACGCAGAAATCGGTAGCGTCCAAATGGTGTGTTGAATGTTGTTAGCTTAGATGACTCTTCCGTGAGCTTGATAGTCCAGTATCCTGATCGTGCGTCCATTACACTGAAGTAACGTGCTCCCGCTAGCTTGGGTGTGATGTCATTTAGCGTTGGTAGAGGGTAGTGAGGGTGTTTGATAGCCTTGTTCAAATCTCTGGGGTCGAGACAGACTCTGAGCTTGCCTGTACGTGGTTTCTCAACCACTACTAACGCGTTGACCCACTCTGTCGGTTCTGTTTCCCGGACGATGATTTCTGAATTCTCCATGCTCTGCAGCTCCTCCTTCAGGTGACTACGTAGATTCTTCTCAGTGGGCAAACCACAGGGGTTGCTGCTGGGTCAAGGTGAATAGTGCATTCACCTGGGAATAGTCTGATTCCTTTGAAAACGTCAGCAAACTCCTCCATGACTGTCTGCTTCTCAACTGGTGCTGTCAATGATAGCACTAGCTTGACGAGGTCCATGTCTAAACATGCCTTTAGACCTAGCACTGGAGGTGCTTGAGTGTCAACAATGTAAAAGCCCAACATCATGTCGCTTTCTTTGTACTTGCATTTCATCACGCATGTGCCTTTTACAATGAGCTGCTCACCCCCATAGCTGGTCCGTCTGCATGAGGTGGGCTGTAGCTGACACTCATCCTTCAAGCTGTGATACTCACTCAGAGGAATTACATTAACCTGAGCTCCAGTGTCTAGTTTAAACCTAAGCTCTGTGCCCTGTTTTCCTATCTCAATATCGACAAAGGCTTGCTCAGTCTCTGAAATCTGTTTTTTCTGTGACACAGAATCAATAAACAGTTCCTCTGCATTTGGCTCTCTATCTGGCATTTGGCTGTCACTCACTGTGTGTACTGTTTTTCCAAAAACAGTCTTGCAAACTTTAGCAAAGTGGTTCCGTTTACCACATTTAGCACATTGCCTTCCTTTGGCAGGGCAATGCTCCTTTTCTCCATACATCTTGTTTCCACAATATCCACAGTTTTTGAAGCGTTTTATGTCTGTGTCACTCATTTTTAGAACTCTCTGTTCTTTCTGTTCTGAAACACGCTCTCTGGGCGGTGTTCTTTGGTGTGTGTCTATTAACTGCATGCACTGTCTGTTCACGTGAGCTGCTCGTGGCGCCGGTTATGGTTTTCAACTGTGCTTGGGCTATCTCGTGCGATCTAGCTATGTCCATAGCTTTGTCCAGTGTTAGCCCGGACCCAACATTCAAAAGTTTCTCTCTCACTTTAGCTGAATGTATTCCAAACACGATGCGGTCTCTGACCATCTCATCTTTATCTGCATATGCACAGTCTTTTACCAGCAGTGTTAACTCAGTCACGAACTGTTCAAATGACTCACTAGCTCCTTGTACTTTCTCCTGAAACTTGTACCTAGCGAATATCGTAGTTGTCTTGGGCATCACATATGCTTAAAAATGGTCAAAATAACTTTTCAGTACCTTTGCTTCATCCACGGTGAGAGACCATGTGTTAAAAATGTCTCTCCCTTTTTCTCCGATCCACAGGAGTAGGTAGCTGCATCTTTCTTCCTCCCCTTTGCTTTTCAATGGACCCGTCTTCCAGGTTATCTGCAGTGTCCTCCAGGTTAAAGTTGGGTATTGATACCTCTGGGCGTCCTGTCTCTTTTTGGTGTAGGTCTTCCTCGGGTAGTCTCTCATCGTTCTCTCCACTCCCCGAGGGAGCGAGGTCTTTTATGGAAACAGTGTCCTCTCGCCCGTCAGAGTATTCGATATAGGCGTACTGAGGGTTTGCATGGAGGAGCTGTACCTTTTCCACAAGGGGGTCAGTTTTATGGCCTCTCACGTGCTTCCGCAATAGTACTGTCCCCGGAGACGTCAGCCATGCGGGTAGAGATATGCCCGAGGTGGATTTCCGGGGGAAAACGAACATCTTTTCGTGAGGGGTAGCGTTAGTGGCTGTACATAACAGAGACCTTATGGAGTGGAGCACGTCTGGGAGGACTTCCTGCCAGCGGGAGGTCGGAAGGCCTTTTGACTTTAAGGCTAACGTGACAGCCTTCCAAACAGTAGCATTCTCCCTTTCCACTTGCCCATTACCCCGGGGGTTGTAGCTAGTGGTTCTGCTAGTGGCTATCCCCTTTGAGAGCAAGAACTGGCGCAGTTCGTCACTCATAAATGACGTCCCCCTATCGCTGTGTATGTAGTTCGGCATGCCAAACATGCAGAATAGATTACAGAGACACTTGGTGACCGTGGCACTGGTCATGTCTGGGCATGGAATGGCGAAGGGGAAGCGGGAATATTCATCGATGATATTGAGGAAGTATACGTTACGGTCGGCAGAGGGAAGGGGTCCCTTGAAGTCCAGACTTAGGCGCTCGAATGGCCGTGTGGCTTTGATAAGGTGTGCACGGTCAGGCCTGTAGAAACGAGGCTTGCATTCCGCACAGATGCGGCAGGCTCTGGTCATTGCCCTGACCTCCTCGATGGAGTGGGGCAGATTGCGGGACTTTATAAAATGGTATAGTCGGGTGACCCCTGGGTGACAGAGGTCGTTGTGGAGACCCTGTAATTTGTCCGTATGAATGCTGGCACACATTCCCCGCGATAGGGCGTCTGGGGGTTCATTAAGGGCTCCCGGCCTGTACATAATATCATAGTCGAACGTGGATAGTTCGATCCTCCACCTGAGTATTTTGTCATTCTTGATTTTCCCCCTTTGTTTGTTATTAAACATGAAAGCCACCGACCGCTGGTCGGTGAGCAGGGTGAAACGTTTGCCGGCTAGGTAGTGTCTCCAGTGCCGCACTGCCTCCACTATAGCCTGTGCCTCCTTCTCGACAGAAGAGTGCCTGATTGCAGGTCCCTGAAGGGTTCGGGAGAAGAAGGCCACAGGTCTCCCAGCCTGATTGAGGGTCACAGCTAAGGCAAAGTCTGACGCATCACTTTCGACTTGAAAGGGAATGCTTTCGTCCACTGCACACAGTGCAGCCCTTTCAATGTCCTGTTTGATACTGGTGAAAACCTCCCGAGCTTCAGCTGATAGTGGGAAGGACATCGATTTAGTGAGGGGTCGGGCCTTATCAGAGTAATTGGGCACCATTGGGCATAATACGAGAAAAATCCCAGGCACCTTTTTAAAGCTTTGGGATTGTGTGGCAGGGGCAGTTCCTTTAGGGGGCGTAATCAGTCAGGGTCCGGTCCAATTACCCCATCTTCCACCACACAGCCGAGGATACAGAGACGGGTTGTGTTGAAGACACATTTGTCTTCGTTGTAGGTTAGATTCAGCTTTAGGGCAGTTTTTAAAAATCTCGCAAGATTTAGATCGTGGTCTTGCTGGTTGTGCCCGCAGATAGTGACATTGTCCAGATAGGGGTAGGTAGCTTATAGTTTATTCTCGTCAACCATGCGGTCCATCTCACGTTGGAAGACCGAGACTCCATTTGTTACCCCGAAGGGCACTCTGAGAAAATGGTAGAGGCGTCCGTTCGCCTCAAAGGCGGTGTATGGGCGGTCCTCCGTTCTAATGGGGAGCTGGTGATACGCGGATTTGAGGTCTATAGTCGAGAAGACTCAGTATTGCGCAATCTGGTTGACCATTTCTGATATGCGGGGTAAAGGGTAGGCATCCAGCTGGGTATAAATATTAACAGTCTGGCTGTAGTCAATTACCATCCGTTTCTTTTCGCTATTTTTAACTATGACTACTTGGGCATGCCACGGACTGGTACTGCATTCAATAATGCCTTCCCGCAGGAGTCTGTCCACTTCCGCCTTGATAAAGTGTCTGTCTTCCAGACTGTACCGTCTACTTTTGGTCGCTATGGGCCTACAGTTCGGAGCGAGATTAGCGAATAAAGAGGGCGGGCTGATTTTTAAGGTTGATAGGCCACAGACTGTGAGTGGCGGCTGGGACCCGCCATATGCTAGCGTGACACTTTCGTGGTGGCACTGGAAGTCCAGGCCCAAGATTACATTAACACAGAGTTCTGGCATCACGAGGAGTTTAAAATCCTTGTAGTCCGTGCCTTTTACAGTCAGTGTTACCACACAGTAGCCCAAAATGTCCGAAGTGTGGGGCTTAGCAGCCATAGCAATTCTGCTCCGTGTAGGGGTTACCGTTAATGAGTGCCGCCGTACCAGGCTAGGGTGGATAAAACTCTCGGTACTCCCACAGTCAATTAAACATTTCGTTAAATTCCCGTTTACCTGTATGTCCATCATGGATTTTGTCAACGGGTGTGGCCTGGATTGATCCACCGCGATTGAAGCCACTGTTGGGCCCTGGGCGGCCGTTGAGTCGGGAAAAGATGGTGGATCCCAAGATGGCGGCCCGCACGAGGCGGTGACGGAGTTGGAAATCGGATTCCCCCTGCAGACTTTGCTAAAATGCCCCTTTTTCTTACATTTGAAGCATGTAGCGTCCTTCGCTGGGCATCGTTGTCTGGGGTGCTTCGCCTGGCCGCAGAAGTAGCATTTCGGGCCTCGAGACATTGCCGCTGTAGTAGGACTCCTGGGTGAACTTCTGTGTGGGGACTCCGGCGGTGTAGAGCTGGTCTGAGACCTGGATGGGGAAGATGGCTGATTCCAAGATGGCGGCCCGCTCGGCGTGCACGAGGTGGTGAGGGCCGCATGGCCGGAAGAATAAGAGTCAGAGTTTTTCTGGGCCACGCCCAGCGATCACGCAGTGGCCACTGCCTTTTTTAAGTCCAGGACCTCCTTCTCCAGCAGTCTCTGCCGGATATAATTCGATTTGAGGCCCGTGATGAAGGAATCGCGGACCAATTCGTCAGAGTACACGTTGGCCGTCACGGCCTTGCAGTTACAGTCCTGGACCAAGTCCTTTAGGCCCTGTAAGAAATCGTCCATTGATTCCTCAGGTCACTGCCTGCGTGTAGCCAGCAGATGTCTGGCGTACACTTCGTTTACTGGCCTCTGGTATTGGGCCTTCAGGATAGTGATGGCCTCCGTGTAAGAGGTGGCGTCCCGGATGAACGAATAAATCCGATGACTAACGCGAGTAGTCAGTAGACTCAGTTTATCTACCTCGCTAGCGGATGAGGCCCTCGCGAAGAGTTCGAAGCATTTGAGCCAGTGTCCAAATTGATTTGATGCTTCAGCAGAATGTGGATCCAAGTCCAGACGCTCTGCTTTTAGGAGTCGATCCATCCTAGTATTCTTTAGTGATTAAAATTGATGTGCCTTCAATAACCACAAAACTAGAAGTTATAGACTTTAACAAGTTGGCTTTTAATCACTAAGATCAGAGCTAACATCTCAACACACCGACCGGCTCACAGGAATGAGTCATACAGATCCTGGGATCTTTAAGTAAGAGAAGTCAGGGGCGGAGCCAAGAGCCAAGACCTGGAACTTTCCAGGTTAGTCAGGAAAGAGGAAGTGAAACTATACACCGTGTGGGGGAGGGTAATATACATGAGTGCAAAACGAATGCAGGCAAGACAAACAGGTTTCATTACAAGCTCCTTGTCTTACAAAATGTCCCTGGAAAGCTGGGGCCCATGCCCAAGTATTTATACTCCTTGGACGGCGCCACCATCTCACCGTCCAGCGTTATTTCATAAGTAGTTTCTTGATGATGAGATTTATAACATTCTTCCTGCCGAAAAGATTTGGAAGTCCGACGACTTCCTCTTAACAGATTAGGCGGACCACAAATAGCCGCAGTCTTTTAGATTTTTGTTTATGGCCAGAAGGCACGTCTCCCCGGACCATGTCTTGGTCCCTGGGTAGCTTGATCCGTACCGGTGGATTGACAGGGCCCGTGTTGCTCTGATCGACCCGAGGGAGGCTGGGGAGATCGTGACTCCGGGTGCGGATCCCCACAGGTGCAGAACTGGCTTCGTCCCGTTGGTTAGCCGGGGATTGACCGGCGTCCTGGCCCAGGGTGGCCATCCCACGGGGAGTGCTCGGCTCCCCGAGTGGATCCGGTGGGGCAGCCGGCAGATCCCTCTATGTCCCAGGTAGGTCGTCATCCTCGGGGGGGGGGGGCGCAGAGTGTCGGCCTCATCCCCGTGGGTCCCTCCATCAGTTGGGTCCGCGGAACCGGCCGGACAGGGAGCCAGGTCCCGGAGCAAAGCGGTGGACTCCCGGCCATCTGGGTACTGCACTTTTGCATACGTGGGGTTGACGTCCGTAAGTTCTACCTCGTCGACTAGAGGATCAGTTTTCGACGATCGGACGAATCTTCGGAGCAGCATGGGGCCAGGAGCTCCCAACCATGATGGTAAAGATGTCCCATGGGTGCAGTGACGCTGGAAGCTGAAGAATCGCTCATGAGGTGTGACATTGGTAGAAGTAGAAAGGAGAGACCTGGTGGAATGCAACGCGTCAGGGAGCATAGCATTCTACCAGACCACTGCTGGTCTGGTAGATTGCGTGACCTCAGCGCAAGACGAACAGCGTTCCAAATGATAGCGTTGTATCTCTCAAGCTGTCCGTTACCGATGGGATGGTACGGTGTCATTGTACTTGTGGTGATTCCCCGTTGGGAGAGATAACTTTTGAGTTCGCTTGACATGAAGGAGGGACCCCGATCAGAGTGGATGAAATTGGCCGTACTGCAAAGGGAAAAGACTTGATCAAGGCATTTGATCACTGTGGAAGGAAGCATATTGGGACAGGGGAAAGCAAAGGGAAAGCGTGAATATTCATCCACCATAGTCAGTAAGTAGGTGTTCCGCGTTGAGGAAGGCAATGGCCCTTTAAAATCAATGCTGAGTCGCTGCATAGGCTGCATAGCATGTATGAGCGAGCCATCTGATGAACAGAAGAATTGCGGTTTTAACTCCACACAAATTTTACAGGAGGAGCACGTTCTTTTCACATCTTCCGTAGAAAATGGGAGATTTTTAGATCGCACAAAGTGCAACATACGGGTAACGCCAGGATGGCATAAGTCAGTATGAAGATCTGCCAGAGTCGAAGTTGACATAGAAGAGCAGAATGCCCGCGTGAGGGTATTCGGGGCCACATTCTCTTTGCCGGGTCGATAATGTACGGTGTATCCAGAGGCAGCCAATTCCATCCTCCAGAGCTGTATTTTGTTATTCTTGATCTTAGTGCATTTCCGGTTATCCAGCATAAAGGCCACGGAGCGCTGATCGGTTATAAGTGTGAAATGGCGACGAGCGAGAAAATGACTCCATTTACGTACCGCTTCGATGATGGCTGTAGCCTCCTTCTCAACAGGAGGATAATGGAGCTCGCTACCCTGCAAAGTTCTGGACAGAAATGCAACGGGTCGACCACCTTGATTCAAGGTTGCAGAGATCGCCACATCCGATGCATCGCACTCGACCACAAAAGGAAGATTTTCATCAATGGAACGAAGCGTGGCTTTTTCCAGTTGTCGCTTGAGGAGGTTGAAAGCTGAAATAGCCGTTGCCTCCAATGGAAAGACTTAGCGTGAAGCAGGGGCTGGATCTTGTTGGAGAAGTGGGGTATCCATTTCGCATAATAGGCGAACATGCCGAGTGCCCGACGAAGAGAGCCGAGATTCATAGGGGGAGGGAGCTCCTGAATCGGACGAAGTCGCTCCGGATCTGGTTTGATGACACCGTTGCCCACCCAGTAGCCAAGGATGTTGACTGATGGTACTGATTTCACAGATTTGGACTCATTTAAGATTAAGTTGCAACGACGAAGAACGTCAAAAAATTTCTGGAGGTTGGCATCATGCTCCTTCTGGTCATGACCAGCAATGGTGATATTATCCAGATATGGAAAAGTGTCCGTTAAGTTCTCATGTTTGACTAGGCTATCCATTGCCCGTTGAAAGATGGCCACCCCATTGGTGACCCCAAATGGAAGGCGACAAAACTGGTAAAGCCGACCGTTAGCCTCAAAGGTTGTATACTTTTTGTCAGAGTCCTTTAACGGTACTTGATGATATGCGCTCTTTAAATCAAAAGTTGAAAATACCTTGTAGTTGGCAAGGTTATTGACCATGTCATCAATGCATGGTAGTGGGTAGGCAACCAGGTCGGTATACTGGTTAATAGTTTGCGAGTAATCGATGCAAAGACATTTCTTGTGTTGCTTTAGAGGATTTTTAACAATGACGACTTGAGCCCGCCAGGAAGATGAACATGGCTCAATGATACCGTCAGCTAGAAGGTGAGAGATTTCTGCCTCGATATAGGCTCGATCATCTTGGCTGAAACATTGTGATTTAGTGACTATGGGCTTACATCGGGCAGAAAGATTGGCAAACAAGGAGGGCTCGTCGAACGAAGCCGCCAAAAGCGCACAAAACGGTACTTTGGAAATAGTAAGCTCTGGCTTTGACCCTCCAAACTCGAAAGTGAGTCTTTTGTGTTGTTTCTGGAAATCCTGTCCCAGGAGCACATCACTGCATAGGTTCTTGAGCACTGTGAGCCGGGTAGAGAAATAAGTGCAGCCATTGAGGATAAGGTCGACAAGACAAAAGCCAGAAGAATTGGTGATCAGTGTCATCAGAGCCATTGCAATTTCCCTGTCCGAGGGGTAAATATGCAGTTTTAACTTACTGACAGCCCATTCACTAATGAAGCTGTCAGAGCTGCATGATTCGATTAGTGCACTCAAAATGTGTCCACTTACCGAAACCTTTGTGGCTGCATGGGACAGACTTTGGGGAAAAACAGCTGTGATGGGAGGAGGGGCAGTTTTACCCTTGACAGCTGTAACCTTAGTAGTGGTTCTTGGGGGAGGAGCAGCTTTATAGATTGCAGCTGTAACCTTAGTAGTGGCTCCTGGGGGAGGAGCAGTTTTATAGATAACTAGCTGGAGTGCCCGGTGGTGCCGAGGGTTTTTTGAGGGCATGTTGTTATGAAAAAAGTACAAATAATTTTTATATATATAAATGAGTTTGTCTGTCTGTCTGTCTGTGTGGGAAGGAGAGAGAGAGAGAGAGGGAAAGAGTGAGAGACTGGGGGTGGGGGGAGAGAGGCCCGGGGATCGAGAGAGAGACTGGGGGGAGAAGAGAGAGACGGGGGGGAGAGAGAGACTGGGGGGGGGAGAGAGCGACTGGGGGGAAGAGAGAGAAAGAGAGAGAGACTGGGGGGAAGAGAGAGAGAGAGAGAGAGAGAGACTGGGGGGAAGCGGGAGAGAGAGAGACGGGGAAGAGAGAGAGAGAGAGAGACTGAGGGAAAGAGAGAGAGAGAGAGATGGGGGAAAGAGAGAGAGAGAGAGACGGGGGAGTGAGAGAGACAGAGACTGGGGGGAAGAGAGAGAGAGATGGGGAAGAGAGAGAGAGAGACTGGGGGGGAGAGAGAGAGAGAGACGGGGGGAGAGAGAGAGAGAGACAGGGGGAGAGAGACTGGAGGGGAGAGAGAGAGAGAGACTGGGGGGGAGAGAGAGAGTGAGACTGGGGGGAGAGAGAGAGACTGGGGGGAGAGAGAGAGAGACTGGGGGAGAGAGAGAGAGAGAGATGGGGGAGAGAGAGAGAGAGACTGGGGGGAGAGAGAGAGAGACTGGGGGGGAGAGAGAGAGAGAGGCTGGGGGAGAGAGAGAGAGACTGGGGGGAGAGAGAGAGAGAGACTGGGGGGGGAGAGAGAGAGACTGGGGGGAGAGAGAGAGAGACTGGGGGCAGAGAGAGACTGGGGGAAGAGAGAGACTGGGGGGAAGAGAGAGAGAGAGAGAGAGACGGGGAGTGAGAGAGAGAGAGATTGGGGGGAGAAGAGAGAGATGGGGGGAAGAGAGAGATGGGGAAGAGAGAGAGAGAGACTGGGGGGGAGAAGAGAGAGACTGGGGGGAGAAGAGAGAGATGGGGGGAAGAGAGAGAGAGAGACTGCTGGATTTAGTTTGGGATTAGCCTGGAGAGAGAGGGGGGGAAGGAGCGCCTCAGGCTTGGCCCGATGGACCCCTGCGAAGGAAGGAAGAAGGCGAGCTCTCCCTCCCTCTCCCACCCCCTCGCTCTTTCCCTCCGTCACCCTCTCTCTCTCCCCCCCGTCTCTCCCTGCTTTACACTCTCTCCCTCCCTCCCCCTCTCCTCTCCCTCCCTCCCCCTCTCCTCCCCCTCCCTCCTCTCCCTCCCTCCCTCTCCTCTCCCTCCCCTTGTAGTGATCAATAGCATGTCATTCTATAGTGGACACTAGGTGGAGCCGTAGAGCTGAATATAGCTGTATGTACAAGACTACATTACCCAGGAGGCTAGGCTACCCACAAGGCAGCAGTCAAGATGGAAGCCTCTACAAGATGCTGTACAAGTCCACATGTGCTCAATAAAAATGTCTAGCAAAAGCTAGCTGTGTTCATAATAAGAATGTCTAGTTATTAATGAACATAACATGGTACCAGAGTGGTGAAGATCTGCTGAAAATTGTGAAAAGCGACATGGAGAATTTGAAGCCACCAGAGCGTTTGAATCTCACAGAAAAAATCGAATACAATTGGCAGACTTTTAAACAGCAATTCGAACTCTGCATTGCAGCCATCGGATTCGGTACGAAGCCAGACGCAAGGAAGATAGTGTTGCTGCTTACGGTTGCAGGCCCACAGGCGATAGAGGTATTTAATACATTTGTATTTAATCCAGCGGAGAACAGAGAAAAATTAGAAGATGTGCTAAAAAAAATTGATGCACATTGCTCTCCCAAAAAGAATGAGACGTATGAAAGATACATCTTCCGTTCTCGGACACAGCAACAAAATGAGACTTTTGATAGCTTTATAACTGATCTGAAACTGAAAGCACAGACATGTAATTTCTCTGAGTTCAAAGCATCCATGATTCGTGACCAGATTGTGTTTGGTATTCATGATAAAAAAGACAGGGAACGTCTGTTGAGAGAAACCGAACTAACATTGGAAAATGCTGTGACAATATGCCAAGCCAGCGAGCTAGCTCGAAAGGACGCGAAGACTTTCAGTGAAATCAATAATGATGCGATTGTAATGAGGGATAATGCTGCTGTTGGTGCTGTGTCCTACAAGGGGAAGAAACGTGGGCAGAACAGAAATGAAAAGCAATCGGAGGATGAAATTTTTAATTGTAAACGCTGTGGTTACAAACACCAGTTAAGACAAAGCCCAGCGTTTGGAAAAATGTGCACAAAGTGTAATGGAAAGAATCACTTTGCCAAACAATGCTTTTCAAAAGTACAAACTAAGAAAGGGCAACGAGTTAATGTAATTGAGGACACTGATTTAAGTGAGACATTTTTTGTCGGAATGGTGTCATGTGACGATATCAAAAAAGATACAGAAAATGTGCAGCCCTCAGAAATGGACAATGCTGAACATAAAGTCAATGCAGTAAAAGTGGACAAATGGATGATCCCACTGCAGGTAAATGGAGCATTAGTTACCTTGAAACTAGACACTGGGGTAAAAGCAAACTTAATCAGTATGAGTGACATTAACAATATGAAAGAAAAGCCCAAAATACAGAAAAAGTCAGTACTACTGAAGAACTATAAGGGACAGAAAATAGATAGCTTAGGTGTATGCAGACTTAAAGTGACAGTCAAAGACAAAGTGCATCATCTCATGTTTTCTGTTGTGGCTGAAAGACTTGATTCGATACTAGGTGACAAAGCTTGTGAAGACTTAGAACTGGTCAAGAGAGTCTACCGTATAAACTGTGCCATAAACAGACCAGATGACTCAGGTGATGAAGCAGAGAGCCCATCAAGGCTGAAAAGGCCAAAGGGTATCCATGTCTTCAAAAAGCCTAGTTTCTCCAAGAAGAAAGAAAAAGACTTTAAGGTCAAAGAGAAGCCAAAGGAAGAAAAGCACAAAGAGGAAAAACACAAGGAGAAAAAGTCCAAAGATATAACCGCAGCAGATGTTGTTAAGCAGTGGAAAGAGAAAAAGAAAAAGAAGAAGCCTGCACCAGAGCAGGAAGCAGTTCCGGTGGATACTCCTTCTTCCCTCAGGCCAATCTTTGGTGTTCCATTAGCCGAGGCTGCTGAGAGGACTATGCTGTATGATGGGATCCAGCTGCCAGCAGTTTTTCGAGAGTGCATTGATTACATTGAGAGTTATGGCATGAAGAGTGAAGGAAACACTGAAACCCTCTCCAAGCAAAGATCGCAAGGAGACCTCGATCTATACAAGAGCAGATTGATGACAATGCCGCAACTGCATCTTGTCATTCACCGCCAGAACAATCTCATGAAGACACATCAGACTTACCCGTGATGAGAAGATCCACACGTGAAGTAAAAAAGCCTGATAGACTTAATCTTTGAGTACAATGTAAAGCTTTGAAAATGTGTTGACTGTTTTGAAAATGTTTATGTTTATAGAACACTAACAAAAGTGTTACTGATATTATCTTTATTGTTTTCTTGAAAGTTGATTGATATTGATTTTGTTAAACCTCAAAGAAAGGGGGATGTAGTGATCAATAGCATGTCATTCTATAGTGGACACTAGGTGGAGCCGTAGAGCTGTATATAGCTGTATGTACAAGACTACATTACCCAGGAGGCTAGGCTACCCACAAGGCAGCAGTCAAGATGGAAGCCTCTACAAGATGCTGTACAAGTCCACATGTGCTCAATAAAAATGTCTAGCAAAAGCTAGCTGTGTTCATAAGAATGTCTAGTTATTAATGAACATAACACCCCTCTCCTCTCCCTCTCCCCCTCTCCCCCCCTCTCCTCTCCCTCCCCCCCTCTCCCTCCCCCGCTCTCCTCTCCCTCCCCCCTCCTCTCCCTTCCCCCCTCCTCTCCCCCCTCTCCTCTCCCCCCTCTCCTCCCTCCCCCCTCCTCTCCCACCCCCCTCTCCTCTCCCTCCCCCCTCTCCTCTCCCTCCCCCCCACTTCTCCTCTCCCTCTCCCTCCCCCCCCTCCCTCCCCCTCTCCCTCCCCCCTCTCCTCTCCCTCCCCCCTCTCCTCACCCTCACCCCTCTCCCTCCCCCGCCTCTCCTCTCCCTCCTCCCCCTCCTCTCCCTCCTCCACCCTCTCCCTCCTCCCCCCCTCTCCTCCTCCCCCTTTCCTCCTCCCCCTCTCCTCTCCCTCCCCCGTCTCTCCTCTCCCTCCCCGTCTCTCCCTGATTTCCTCTCTCTCCCCCCCTCCCCCTCTCTCTCTCTCCTTTTCCTCAGAGCCCAGATGCGGTGACCCAAAGCCCCCGTGTGTGGATCAGCACCTCAGGGCTGGCCCGTGCGCGGCCTAGCGCGTGTGGCCCAGCCCAACTCACCTTAGCACAGGTCCCGCTCCGGGCCGCCGCCGACGTTCAAGCACTCGCTGTCTCCCGACCCGCCAGCCTTTAACCAAGATGGCGGTGATGGCTAAGCCCGGCTCCGCCCCGCCCCGCCAGCCTTTACCAAGATAGCGGTGATCGCGGGCTGCTGTGTTGGAATCGGGCCCAGCGGGACGGGCGGTGCCTAGCTCGGACGTGGCTGGCGAGGAGAGGCCGAGGCTTCGAGGCCTGAGGCCTGCAGGCAGCTCATCCACTGCCGAGGGGGGGAAAGCCCGAGTCCCCTTTGCAAATAATTTTTTTTTTCTTTTAAAACCATCTTTTTTTTTGCTGGAAATCGATATTTCATATCATTTAATCCGCATTACCATTTTTTTAGCTTGAGGCCCGGCAGGTTTTTAATGGCCGCCGCTCAGCTCCCGCTCCCGCAATAACGGCAG